>NC_041381.1:711381569-711406810 GCF_002162155.2 Triticum dicoccoides
CCTTGGGATTCAACAACTATGGAAATCGCTTCGGGACCCCAAAACGGTGAGTAATAGTCCACGAAACTGGTCAGAATTGGCCAAAACTCTGAGTGTTGACGACGGACACGTAAACGCACCCCGAGGATCATCAATCATGGAAATTGCTCTGGGACCCCAGAACGCTGAGTAATAGTCCAAGAAATGGGCCAGAATCGACCAAAACTGTGAGTGTTGATGACCGAGACGTATTCACACCTTGGGGTTCAAGAACTATGGAAATCGCTTTGGGACCCCAAAATGGTGAGTAATAGTCCAGGAAACCAGTCAGAATTGGCCAAAACTGTGAGTGTTGATGACAGACACGTAAATGCACCCTAGGACCGTCAATCATGGAAATCGCTCTGGAGCCCCAAAACGCTGAGTAATAGTGCATGAAATGGACCAAAATCGACAATAAATGGGAGTGTTAATGACTAACACGTAAACGCACCCCAGAGGTCGTCAATCGTGGAAATCACTACGGGACCCCAAAAATGAGTAATAGTCCAAGAAAGGGGCCAGATCGGCCGAAATTGCGAGTCTTGACGACCAACATGTAAGCACACCTTGGGGTTCGACAACCATGTAAATCGCTTTGGAACCCTAAAACAGTGAGTAATAGTCCACGAAATAGGTCAGAATCGACATAAACTGCGTTTTTGATGACCGACACCTAAACGGAACCTGGGGTTCGTCTATCATGGAAATCAAATCGGGACCCAAAAACTGAGTAATAGTCCAAGAAACGGGCCAGAATCGACCAAAACTGCGAGTCTTGACGACCAACACGTAAGCACATCTTGGGGTTCGAAAACCGTGGAAATCACTTGGGGACCCCAAAACAGTGAGTAATAGTGCATGAAAGAGCCAAGAATCAGACAAATATAGGATTATTGATGAACGATAAATAAACGCACCTTGGGTTCGTCAATCATGGAAATCGCTCAGGGACCCCAAATCAGTGAGTAATAGTCCATGAAACGGGCTAGAATCGGCCAAAACTACAAGTGTTGATGACCGACACGTACTCTCATCTTGGGGTTCAACAGCTATGGAAATCACTTTGGGACCCCAAAACAGTGAGTAATAGTCCATGAAACGGGCCAGAATTGGCCAAAACTGTGAGTGTTGACGACGGACACGTAAACGCACCCCGGGGATCATCAATCATGGAAATCTCTCTGGGACCCCTAAACACTGAATAATTGTAGAAGAAACAGGCCAGAATCGGGCAAAACTATGAGTGTTGATGACCGACACATAATCACACCTTGGGGTACAACAACTATGGATATCGCTTCGGGACCCCAAAACGGTGAGTAATAGTGAACGGAACGGGTCAGAATTGGCCAAAACTGTGAGTGTTGACGAGGGACGCGTAAACGCACCCCGAGGATCATCAATCGTGGAAATCGCTCTGGGACCCCAAAACACTGAGTAATAGTCCAAGAAACAAGCCAGAATTGGCCAAAACTGTGATTGTTGATGACCGAGACGTAATCGCATCTTGGGGTTAACAACTATGGAGATCGCTTTGGGACCCTGAGGGAGTCCCGGACTAGGGGGTGTCCGGATAGCCGAACTATCATCATCGGCTGGACTCCAAGACTATGAAGATACAAGATTGAAGACTTCGTCCCGTGTCCGGATGGGACTTTCCTTGGCGTGGAAGGCAAGCTTGGCGATACGGATATGTAGATCTCCTACCATTTTAACCGACTCTGTGTAACCCTAGCCCTCTCCGGTGTCTATATAAACTAGATGGTCTTAGTCCATAGGACGAACAACAATCATACCATAGGCTAGCTTCTAGGGTTTAGCCTCCTTGATCACGTGGTAGATCTACTCTTGTAATACCCACATCATCAATACCAATCAAGCAGGACGTAGGGTTTTACCTCCATCAAGAGGGCCCGAACCTGGGTAAAACATCGTGTGCCTTGTCTCCTGTTACCATCCGCCTAGAAGCATAGTTCGGGACCCCCTACCCGAGATCCGCCGGTTTTGACACCGACATTGGTGCTTTCATTGAGAGTTCCTCTGTGTCGTCACCGATAGGCTCCATGGCTTCTTCGATCATCAACAACGACGCGGTCCAGGGTGAGACTTTTCTCCCCGGACAGATCTTCGTATTCGGCGGCTTTGCACTGCGGGCCGATTCGCTTGGCCATCTGGAGCAGATCGAAAGCTACGCCCCTGGCTGTCAGGTCAGATTTGGAAGTTTGAACTTCACGACTGACATCCGCGGAGACTTGATCTTCGATGGATTCGAGCCACAGCCAAGCGCGCCGGACTGTCACGATGAGCATGATTTAGCTCTGCAGCCGGACAGTGCCCTGGAGGCCGGACACGAGTCCGCTCCGACCCTCGATTCGGAGCCGGCTGCGCAGATCGAGGACGGGTGGCTAGACACCACCTCGGCGGCTGCAACCTCTACGGCGATGGAGCCGAATATTGACCTTGTCCCTCGTGAAGCTCGTGACTCTGAGGTGCCGGACTCCTCGCCGGCCTCCGAACTTCCCACGCCCCCTCCAATCGAATCCGATTGGGCACCGATCATGGAGTTCACCGCTGCGGACATCTTTCAACACTCACCTTTCGGCGACATCTTGAGTTCGCTAAAGTATTTCTCGTTATCAGGAGTGCCCTGGCCGGATTGCGGTCAGGACGGTTGGGATGCGGACGATGAAGAAATTCAAAGCCCACCCACCACCCACTTAGTAGCCACTGTGAACGATCTAATCGACATGCTAGACTTCGACTCCGAAGACATCGACGGTATGGACGACGATGCCGGAGACGATCAAGAACCAGCGCCTACAGGGCACTGGAAAGCCACCTCAACTCACGATGTATATATGGTGGATACGCCAAAAGGAAGCGATAACGAGGAACAACGGGACGTGGAGAAGGACAACTCCCCCGACAAACAACCAAAACGGCGACGCAAGCGCCGCCCGAAGTCCCGCCTCGATAACAACGACACTCACTGACCCAGCCTTAGAGCAGGGTGAAGCAGCAGACGACGAACATGCCACCAAGCAACCATCCGAACAGGATGAATTGGACAAGCAACCTATTCCCGGCGAAAACAAAAGTCCAGACGATCTCACGCCGGACACATCACCAGAGCATAAGAACCTTCATAAAAGGCTCGTCGCCACTGCAAGAAGTTTGAAGAAGCAAAAGCGGAAGCTCAAAACAGCGCAGGACGCACTCAGAATGAGATGGAGCAAAGTACTCAATACCGCAGACAAAAACGGCGATAGCCACCGGGAAAGAGCTACCCAAAGCGCAAGCTATTGCCCGAATTTGACGAGGAGGCCATAGAGCCCCCACAGTCAAAAAAGAAAGAGGCCACCTGGCCGGATAGACGACCAGATGACAGGCTAAGAACGGCAAGCGGCGCCGAACACAAGCCGGCACACGGTCCACATAAGGATCCTCGCAAAAAGGATGGCCCGGTCAGGTCCATCTATGGGCCAAAAAAGAAGACTCCAGGAAGCAACACAACCAGCCGAGTGTTTGAAGACAACGGCACACCTAAATACAGGGGCGCCGCACACCCACTATGTTTCACCGATGAGGTACTGGATCGTGAATTCCCAGCGGGATTCAAACCCGTAAACATAGAGGCATATGACGGAACAACAGACCCCAGTGTCTGGATTGAGGATTATATCCTACATATACATATGGCTAGAGGAGACGATCTCCATGCCATAAAATACCTACCCCTCAAGCTCAAAGGGCCATCTCGGCACTAGCTCAAAAGCCTCCCAAAAAATACCATTGGAAGTTGGGAAGAGCTCGAGGATGCGTTTCGAGCAAATTTTCAGGGGACTTATGTCCGCCCTCCGGATGCAGACGATTTAAGTCACATAACTCAACAGCCCGGAGAGTCTGCACGCAAATTTTGGAACAGGTTCCTCACCAAAAAGAACCAAATAGTCGACTGTCCGGACGCCGAAGCCTTAGCAGCCTTTAAGCATAACGTCCGAGATGAATGGCTCGCCCGGCACCTCGGCCAGGAAAAACCAAGAACAATGGCCGCACTAACAAGCCTCATGACCCACTTTTACACGGGGGAAGATAGCTGGCTGGCAAGATGCAGCACCAGCGACCCGAGTACATCCGAGGTCAAGGATGGAAATGGAAAATCATGACGCAGAAAAGATCAGTGCTGGAATAAGGAAAATGGCCCAAATAGCACGGTGGTCAACGCCGGGTTCAAAAGCTCTCGGCCGAATAATAAAACACTGCCTCTTAAGGACAACAGTGATGAGCTATCCAACCTAAATAAAATCTTGGATAGGATATGTCAAATCCATAGTACCCCCGAGAAGCCTGCAAACCATACCCACAGAGATTGTTGGGTCTTCAAGCAGTTCGGCCGACTTAATGCCGAACACAAGGGGCTCGACACACCAAGCGAAGACGACGAACCCCACAAGCAGCACGCCGAAAAACAGAAGACTTTCCCACTAGAAGTCAAAACAGTGAACTCAATTCATGTGGTAACAAGGAAAAATAGTGTGGCACCTGCTGAAATACATGCCGCACGGTCCACCCCAGCAGAATCCCGAAATTGGATGTTTAAACCAATTACTTTTGACCATCAGGATTACTCCAGAAGTGTTCGAAACGCAGGAGGGACTGCTTTGGTATTGGATCCCATAATCAACGGACTACAATTCACACAAGTCCTAATGGATGGCGGCAGCGATATAAACCTGCTATACTAGGACACCATCCCCAGAATGGGGATAGACCCCACCAAAATTCACCGTAGCAGCGCTTCCTTCAAAGGAGTGACGCCTGGCCTTTACGCCAATTGTACAGGCTCTGTACTACTAGAGGTTGTGTTCGGTTCATACGATAACCTCCATCGCGAAAAGCTCATTTTCCATATCGCCCCATTCAAAAGTAGCCATCAAGCACTACTAGGACGCGAAGCTTTCGCCCGCTTTAACGCAATATCGCATTACGCGTCTCTTACGCTTAAAATGCCCGGTCCACGTGGCATAATCTCATTAAAGGGTAACTCCGAGTGTTCCTCGACCACGGAAAACGTGAGACTGCATTGACAGCCACACACTAATCTGACCTTGCTGGTCAAAGCCCCTAAAAACAGGTCATTCAGGCCTCGGACACGGTTAGGCGAGTCCAGCATAAAAAAACAAGGGGCTTCCCAGCCGCATACCTCTTTACAAGGGGCTGCACGTATAAACAATGAGAGCCAATAAAGCTCAACTCTATTCATCTTCCAAATCATACTTTATTTTTTATACATCTTTTGCACGATATTTTTTCCAAACTAAGTTCTTCTCTTTCATAGATGAAGCACGTGCTACACCCGTCCAGGATACAACACAGCGGAGACACAGGCGCAGACGTGCAGCAGGGACCCGTTGCAAGGATTCTTTTCAGATTAAGACCCTACGTAAACCTTTCTTACTGTCTCTTGTTGATACACATCCCCTGGTTTCCTACCATAACCGAGGAGGAGGCTGGCGTTTTGGCATCGGCCGCATCAGAAGTTCTCGCCCGTACCTGGACACTAGGGGCTTAGGGCTTTGTTCTGCCCGGTATCATAAAGACCGAATACCTCAGGGAGTGTTCGGCGTCTCGAGTTAGGCCTTATATGCATCAGCTCCAAATCATGTCTTTGGTCAAATGTTGGGTTTTCCCGGCTCCTGTGTTTTGCTGCCTTACGTTCCGCTCCATCGGCTAACGCGGCACCAGGAGAACTACTGCGATTGTGCCCCGGTTCGGCCGGGCGAGCGCCTCAGTAGAGAAAGCCGAAAACTGACTATCATGATATAGTGAGAGACTGGTCAACCACTCGATCGACTACTGGAATGTTTAGAATTCCTCCGCTTTGACGAAGGACCGCTTTTCGGTCAGGCACATACGCGCCCCGAGTTCAGAGAGCACGGTGCCCCTAGGGGCTATATAGTAGCCCCACCTTCGTGCTCCTATGGCTAAGTGAAAGTGATAAAGCATTATAGTCCGGTTGCCTAGTTTGCTATGCTATCACCTCCTTCAAAGGACCAAGACGTTGGATTAAGTGTGAAAAAGCGCTTTTTTTTGCAAACACCCCCGCACCATGTGCGTGGGGGCTGAAGCCAAAGACTGCCATCTTTCAGGTTGTACATACATATACGGCCGCACAGGAGATAGTTCAATACTTGAACGCACAAGTATAAAAAGCCGTTACATTATAAACATGATCTCACAAATCATACATGTCATTTGAACATAACATCTTTCGAGCACTGCGACTCTATTAAACGAGCGCCCTGCAGGACTTCCTCAAAATAGTGCTCGGCGGGTAGTCGGCTTTTGTCCAAACTCCAGGACGCAACATCGGTGGCATCCGTCTCCGCCCAGTATGTCTTAACACGGGCGAGAGCCATCCGTGCACCCTCTATGCATGCCGACCGCTTCATCACCTCGATATGCGGCACCACCCCAAGGAATTGCTGCAACAAGCCAAAATAACTCTCCGGCTTCGGCCTTTCTGGCTACAATTGAGACACCACGTCCGTCATGGCAAGTCGGGACAATCTATTCAGCTCAGCCCACTCCGCCAACCGATCAGTCAACGGAAGCGGACGCTCCGGACTATGGAATTGAGACCAGAAAAGCTCTTCCATTTCGTGATCCTTCTGGCTTCGGAAGTGCACGACTGCGTCCACCGCACTCGCCGCCAAATCCAGATAAGGATCCTCCACACCACACAATTGGCCCAACTGAGCATACTTCGGATCCGTGAACTTCCTACGCAGCAGAAAGGGCTTTCCAGCCGTAATGTCTCCGGCCTGACGCAGTTCCTCCTTCATAGCCCGCATTGCACTACGGGCATCCTTTCCTTCGGCGGCAGCCTTATTCAGGTCCTCTTGCTCCGCTCGGCGTTCTCTTTCAAGAACCTCACAGCGGTCGGTAGCATCTTTTAATTTCACGGCCATTCCGGCCATCTCCTCCCTGCTTCGGCAGTGAGCAGCCTTTTCGGCTTTTAGCTCTTCCGCTGCCTTTGAGGCAGCCGCATCACTTTTCCTGGCTTGCTTCTTGGCTCGAGCAAGTTGTGCTCGAAGGTCTTCCACATCAGCGGCACCATCTGCATCAAGCATACAAATTGTAAGGAATGGGCATCAGCTCCCTTACTAGGTGACCGTGGAGCAACCACCTACCTTGCGACTCGTTAAGTCGTTTATTGACCAGCGCGATGTCCGCATCCGCAACGTCGAGTTGCCGCTTCAGCTCGGCAACTCCATCAGTCCGGCTTGCCACTGAACATTCCGCCACCTACATAGGAAAGGCAACATTCTATAACTGAGATTATGATCCTCGGCACGTTGTCGCTTCCGACAACATACCAAGTCTCAAGGGCTACTATCTATACAGGGCGCACTCCATGTGCAAAACTGTCAAAAGGTATGTCATTTTTTGCGTACCTCAAACCCCGTCAGCAAACTTTCGACGGCCTCATGCAACCCGCTCTCGGCGGAGGAGATCTTTTCAATCACCATACTCATTAATGTGCGGTGATCTTCTGAGATAGACGCCCTCTCAAGCAAATCCTGCAGCTCCACCGGCCGTACTCCAGTGGGTGCCGAACTCCCCGGCCCTGCCGGACTCGGGGAGACCCTCCATGATGACACCTCAGGGTCGTCCGCCCCGCCCGACGGGGCGGCAGATGGAGGCGTTTCGCTCTCCACCATCTCCGGACGAAGGTCCCCCGAAGATGAGCTCTGCTGAGATGGGCTGAGATCCAAACTACAAGGTGAAAACTTCGGTTACCCTTAGAAATAAATTAGGGGTGTTCCCTATTACAAAATTCCCCCTTTTTTACTTACAGCTCGCTGGAGGGCTGATTCCTCTGGGGAGACTGTGCGGCCGGGGCTCTTCCCGGCACAGGACCTTCGGTGCAGGTTTCTTCCCCCGCTTTGAGGCCTTGGCCTCCGGGTCTTCAGAAGCGGTCCTCTTCTCCCCCTGGGGGGAGGGATTCTCGATTCCCCCCTTACTGAAAGCCTCCTTGGCAGAGGTGGTAGTTTCCCTGTGCCCCTCTTCGCCCTCCTCCGAAGGTGCAACCTCCAACATTTTGATTAACACTGGATCCGGCGTGGTCTCAGGGAGGGGGGCCAGACACCGTATCAGTTTTGCTTGCGCTATCCACTCCTGTCCAAGGGATAGCTGGTTAAAAGGCAAACCCATGATAAATAAATGGACAATGTGTCCGGACACAGGGTACTTACTTGAGTATCCGGGCGATTGTAGCTTAGGCCAGCATCCTCGGTCAAGTCCGGACACATCTCTTGTGATCCGAAGAACAGTTTGTACATCTCCATGGGTGTCAAACCCATGAAGTGTTGGAGAGCTCGTGGCCCCTCCGGATTAAATTCCCACAAGCGGAGGGGGCGACATTTCCAGGGCAGAAGGCGCCGAATCAGCATAACCTGCGCCACTACGACCAGATTGATCTCCCTTTCTTGGAGGTCTCGAATCCGGCCCTGCAACAGGGGTACGTCTTTGGACGACCCCCAGTCAAGCACTTTGTTGACCCATGACATCAGCCGTTGTGGAGGGCCCGGGCGAAAGGCGGGCGGCGGCCTCTGCCTGCTACCCCTGGGAGCGGTGATATAGAACCACTCATGTTGCCACAAGCCGAGCTCCTCCTGAAAAGAGCCCTCGGACCATGGAGCATCGGCCCTCTTGCTTATAACCGCCCCGCCGCACTCTGCCTGACGCCCCTCGATCATCTTCGGCTCCACGTTGAAGGTTTTGAGCCACAAGCCGAAGTGAGGGGTAGTGCGGAGGAAGGCTTCGCAGATGACAATAAATGATGAGATGTGGAGGATGGACTCCGGAGCCAAGTCATGGAATTCCAGCCCATAGTAAAACATGAGCCCCCTCATGAAGGGATCCATCGGGAAGCCTAAACCCCGACGGAGGTCAGACATGAACACGACGCTCTCGCCGGGCTCGGGAGTAGGAATAACTTGCCCTCGGGCAGGCAATCTATGCGAAATCTCGTAGGTTAAGTACCTGGCGTCTCTCAGCTTTAGCACGTCCTCTTCCGTGACGGA
Source organism: Triticum dicoccoides (assembly GCF_002162155.2). Classification (NCBI taxonomy): domain Eukaryota; kingdom Viridiplantae; phylum Streptophyta; class Magnoliopsida; order Poales; family Poaceae; genus Triticum; species Triticum dicoccoides. Next base: position 711,390,680 of record NC_041381.1, read on the forward strand.
GCAGGGCATCCACCGGCCTCGTAGGTCGGAGCCGGACATTGTCGAAGGTCGAAAGTACCCGAATCTGGAGCCCTGGGTGTTGGAACTCGGGGCGAGGGCCGGATCCGATTGAGGATTGAAGAAAAAGAACGTGCCTTGGTCTCATTATAAAGAGGAAGAATACCAAGAGCCGTCCCCGTGACCGTTTGGAACCCGCCTTCGATGGAGGGGGCATGGCAACGGGCGCGGTTGGGTTACCCACGTCCGTATTGATGAGAATCCCGGAATAAGGGGAATACGATCTTTGCTTCGACAGGACGTGCCAAGGAAACCGCTTCGCTAAACGCGCAGAAGTGGTATAATAAAAATGATTCGAGTAAAGGCTTGGTTACGGTGTGATGTCACACCACGAAATACGTCAGCAGATTGAACTTGTGTAAATATTATTCTCTCTACGGTGGTATGTGGAATTTATTTTGCAGAGCCGGACACTATCCTGGTGTTCACAATCTTCTATAAATTATTCGGAGGAGGAACCCGCCTTGCAATGCTGAAGACAATATGCTTGCCGGACTCGTCGTCATTGAAGCCTGGTTCAGGGGCTACTGAGGGAGTCCCGGACTAGGGGGTGTTCGGATAGCCGAACTATCATCATCGGCCGGACTCCAAGACTATGAAGATACAAGATTGAAGACTTTGTCCCGTGTTCGGATGGGACTTTCCTTGGCGTGGAAGGCAAGCTTGGAGATACGGATATGTAGATATCCTACCATTGTAACCGACTCTGTGTAACCCTAGCCCTCTCTGGTGTCTATATAAACCGGATGGTCTTAGTCCATAGGACGAACAACAATCATACCATAGGCTAGCTTCTAGGGTTTAGCCTCCTTGATCTCGTGGTAGATCTACTCTTGTAATACCCACATCATTAATATCAATCAAGCAGGACGTAGGGTTTTACCTCCATCAAGAGGGCCCGAACCTGGGTAAAACATCGTGTCCCTTGTCTCCTGTTACCATCCGCCTAGACGCACAGTTCTGGACCCCCTACCCGAGATTCGCCGGTTTTGACACCGACAGACCCCAAAACGGTCACTAATAGTCCAGGAAACCAGTCAGAATTGGCCAAAGCTGTGTGTTGATGACAGACACGTAAACGCACCCTGGGATCTTCAATCATGGAAATCGCTCTGGGCCACAAAACGCTGAGTAATAGTGCATAAAATGGACCAAATCGACCAAAAATGAGAGTGTTCATGACCGACACGTAAACGCACCCCAGGGGTCGTCAATCGTGGAAATCACTACGGGACCCCAAAAATGAGTAGTAGCCCAAGAAACGGGCCAGATTGGCTGAAATTGCGAGTCTTGACGACCAACACGTAAGCACACCTTGGGGTCGACAGCCATCAAAATCGCTTTGGAACCCCAAAACAGTGAGTAATAGGCCACGAAATAGGTCAGAATCGACATAAACAGCCGTGTTGATGACCGTCAGCTAACCGGATCCCGGGGTTCATTTATCGTGGAAAGGAAATCGGGACCAAAAACTGAGTAATGGTCCATGAAATGGGCCAGAATCGGCCAAAACTGCGAGTCTTGACGACCAACACGTAAGCACACCTTGGGGTTCGACAACCATGGAAATCGCTTCGGGACCCCAAAACAGTGAGTAATAGTTCATGAAAGAGCCGAGAATCAGACAAATCTAGGATTATTGATGAACGATACATAAACGCACCTTGGGGTTCGTCAATCATGGAAATCGCTCAGGGACCCCAAATCAGTGAGTAAAAGTCCATGAAACGGGCCAGAATCGGCCAAATCTGCGAGTGTTGATGACCGACATGTACTCTCATCTTGGGGTTCAACAACTATGGAAATTGCTTCGGGACCCCAAAACGGTGAGTAATAGTCCACGAAACGGGTCAGAATTGGCCAAAACTATGAGTGTTGATGACGGACACGTAAACGCACCCCGGGGATCATCAATCATGGAAATCGCTCCGGGAACCCAAAACACTGAATAATAGTACAAGAAATAGACCAGAATCGGGAAAAACTATGAGTGTTGATGACCGACACATAATCACACCTTGGGGTTCAACAACAACGGATATCGCTTCGGGACCCCAAAACATTGAGTAATAGTCAACAAAACGGGTCAGAATTGGCCAAAACTGTGAGTGTTGACGACGGATGCGTAAACGCACCCCGAGGATCATCAATCGTGGAAATTGCTCTGGGACCCCAAAACACTGAGTAATAGGCCAAGAAACATGCCGAAATCGGCCAAAACTGTGATTGTTGATAACCGAGACGTAATCGCACCTTGGGGTTCAACAACTATGGAAATCGCTTTGGGACCCCAAAACGGTGAGTAATAGTCAAGGAAACCAGTCAGAATTGGCCAAAATTGTGAGTGTTGATGAAAAACACGTAAACGCACCCTGGGATCGTCAATCGTGGAAATCACTCTGGGGCCCCAAAATGCTGAGTAATAGTGCATGAAACGGACCAAAATCGACCAAAAATGAGAGTGTTCATGACCGACAAGTAAACGCACCCCAGGGGTCGATAATCGTGGAAATCACTATGGGACCCCAAAAACGAGTAGTAGCCCAAGAAACGGGCCAGATCGGCTGAAATTGCGAGTCTTGACGACCAACACGTAAGTACACCTTGGGGTCGACAACCATGGAAATCGCTTTGGAACCCCAAAACAGTGAGTAATAGGCAACGAAATAGGTCAGAATCGACATAAACTGCGGTGTTGATGACCGTTACCTAAATGGACCACGGGGTTCGTTTATCATGGAAATCAAATCGGGACCCAAAACTGAGTAATAGTCCATGAAACGGGCTAGAGTCGGCCCGAACTGCGAGTCTTGACGACAAACACGTAAGCACACCTTGGGGTTCGACAACCATGGAAATCGCTTCGGGACCCCAAAACAGTGAGTAATAGTTCATGAAAGAGCCGAGAATTAGGCAAATCTAGGATTATTGATGACCGATACATAAACGCACCTTGGGGTTCGTCAATCATGGATATCGCTCAGGGACCCCAAATCAGTGAGTAATAGTCCATGAAACGGGCCAGAATCGGCCAACACTGTGAGTGTTGATGACCGACACGTACTCTCATCTTGGGGTTTAATAGCTATGGGAATCGCTTCGGGACCCCAAAACGGTGAGTAATAGTCCACGAAACGGGTCAGAATTGGCCAAAACTATGCGTGTTGACGACGGACACGTAAACGCACCCCGGGGATCATCAATCATGGAAATCGCTCTGGAACCCCAAAACACTGAATAATAGTACAAGAAACAGGGCAGAATCGGGCAAAACAATGAGTGTTGATGAACGACTCGTAATCACACCTTGGGGTTCAGCAACTATGGATATCGCTTCGGGACCCCAAAACGGTGAGTAATAGTCAATGAAACGGGTCAGAATTGGCCAAAACTGTGAGTGTTGAGGACGTACGCGTAAACGCACCCCGAGGATCATCAATCGTGGAAAATTGCTCTAGGACCCCAAAACACTGAGTAATAGTCCAAGAAACAGGACAGAATCGGCCAAAACTGTGATTGTTGATGACCGAGACGTAATCGCACCTTCGGGTTCAACAACTATGGAGATCGCTTTGGGACCCCAAAACGGTGAGTAATAGTCTAGGAAACCATTTAGTATTGGCCAAAACTATGAGTGTTGATGACAGACACGTAAACGCACCCTGGGATTGTCAATCATGGAAATCGCTCTGGGCCCCAAAACGCTGAGTACTAGTGCATGAAACGGACAAAAATCAACCAAAAATGAGAGTGTTCATGACCGACACGTAAACGCACCCCAAGGGTCGTCAATTGTGGAACTCACTACAGGACCTGAGGGAGTCCTGGACTATGGGGTGTCCGGATAGCCGAACTATCATCATCGGCCGGACTCCAAGACTATGAAGATACAAGATTGAACACTTCGTCCCGTGTCCGGATGGGACTTTCCTTGGCGTGGAAGGCAAGCTTGGGGATACGGATATGTAGATCTCCTACCATTGTAACCGACTCTGTGTAACCCTAGCCCTCTCCGGTGTCTATATAAACCGGATGGCTTTAGTCCGTAGGACGAACAACAATCATACCATAGGCTAGCTTCTACGGTTTAGCCTCCTTGATCTCGTGGTAGATCTACTCTTGTAAAACACATCATCAATATTAATCAAGCAGGACATAGGGTTTTACCTCCATCAAGAGGGCCTGAACCTGGGTAAAACATTGTGTCCCTTGTCTCCTGTTACCATCCGCCTAGACGCATAGTTCGGGACCCCCTACCCGAGATCCGCCGGTTTTGACACTGACATTGGTGCTTTCATTGAGAGTTCCTCTGTGTCGTCACCGATAGGCTCGATGGCTTCTTCGATCATCAACAACGACGCAGTCCAGGGTGAGACTTTTCTCCCCGGACAGATCTTCGTATTCGGCGGCTTTGCACTGCGGGCCAATTCACTTGGCCATCTGGAGCAGATCGAAAGCTACGCCCCTGGCCGTCAGGTCAGATTTGGAAGTTTGAACTTCACGGCTGACATCCGCGGGGACTTGATCTTCGATGGATTCGAGCCACGGCCAAGCGCGCCACACTATCACGATGGGCATGATTTAGCTCTGCAGCCGCATAGTACCCTGGAGGCTGCACTCGAGTCCGCTCCGATCTTCAATTTGGAGCCGGCTGCGGAGATCGAGGACGGATGGTTAGACACTGCCTCAGGAGCCGCAACCTCTACGGCGATAGAGCCGAACACTGACCTTGTCCCTCATGAAGCTCGTGACTCCAAGGTGCCGGACTCCTTGCCGGACTCCGAACCTCCCGCATCCCCTCCAATCGAATCCGGTTGGGCGCCGGTCATGGATTTCACCGCTGCGGACATCTTTCAACACTCACCTTTCGGCCACATCTTTAGTTCGCTAAAGTATCTCTCGCTATCAGGAGAACCCTGGCCGGACTGCGGTCAGGATGGTTGGGATGCGGACGACGAAGAAATTCAAAGCCCACCCACCACCCACTTAATAGCCACTGTCGACGATCTAACCGACATGCTAGACTACGACTCCGAAGACATCGACGGTATGGACGATGATGCCGGAGACGACCAAGAACCAGCGCCTACCGGGCAATGGAAAGCCACCTCATTATATGACATATACATGGTGGATATCGCAAAGGATGGGAATGGCGAAGGAACAACGGAGGATGACCCCTCCAAGAAACAGCCCAAGCGCCGGCGTCAGCGGCGCCGCTCTAAATCCCGCCACAGCAAGAATGAAGATTCCGGCACCGGAGATAACAACACCCTGGATAGTGCCGAAGACAACCCACTCCAGCAAGATTCAGCACAGGAGGACAGAGACGCCAGCCCTCATGAGAGAGCGGCAGAAGAAGAGGTAGATGACTATAAGCCTCCCTCCGGAGACGAGGCAAGCCTCGACGACAAAGAATTCGTCATGCCTGAGGATCCCGTCGAACAAGAGCGTTTTAAACGCAGGCTTATGGCCACGGCAAACAGCCTCAAGAAAAAGCAGCAACAACTTAGAGCTGATCAAGATCTGCTAGCCGACAGATGGATTGAAGTCCTCGCGGCCCAAGAGCATGAGCTCGAACGCCCCTCCAAAAGTTACCCTAAACGCAAGATGCTCCCCCGATTAGAGGAGGAGGCGTATGAACTTGCATCACCAGCAGACAATACGGCTGACCGACCACCCCGTGGTCGCGACAGAGAGGCCCCTAGGCCCTTCACTAGAACTGTACCCCGACATCGCTCGAAAAGCACAAAGCCACAGGGGAACGCTCCGGACTTGCGAGATATATTGGAGGATAAGGCAAGACAATCAAGATCGATCTATGGATCGCATGGGCGCCCCATGATACGTGACGACAACCGTCGCGCCAGACACAGTAAGTCTGGCCGGGCCGATCAAAATAGACAAAGCTCTTTCGAGCTCCGTCGTGATATCGCCCAATACAGAGGCGCCGCACACCCACTATGCTTCACAGACGAAGTAATGGATCATCAAATCCCCGAAGGGTTTAAACCCGTGAACATTGAATCCTACGATGGCACAACAGCCCCGCGGTTTGGATCGAAGACTATCTCCTTCACATCCACATGGCCCGCGGTGATGATCTTCACGCCATCAAATATCTCCCACTCAAGCTTAAAGGACCAGCCCGGCATTGGCTTAACAGCTTGCCAGCAGAGTCAATCGGGAGTTGGGAAGACCTGTAAGCCGCATTCCTCGACAACTTCCAAGGCACGTATGTGCGACCACCAGACGCCGATGACCTAAGCCACATAATTCAGCAGCCAAACGAATCGGCCAGACAATTCTGGACACGGTTCTTAACCAAGAAAAACCAAATCGTCAACTGTCCGGATGCAGAGGCCCTCGCAGCCTTCAAGCATAACATCCGCGACGAGTGGCTTGCCCGGCACCTAGGATAGGAAAAGCCGAAATCCATGGCAGCCCTCACATCACTCATGACCCGCTTCTGCGCGGGTGAGGACAGCTGGCTAGCACGCAGCAATAACCTCAGCAAAAATTCTGGCAGTCCGGATTTCAAGGACCGCAATGGCAGGTCGCATCGCAACAAAAACAAACGCCGCATTAACGGTGATAACTGTGAAGATACGACAGTCAATGCCAGATTCAGAGGCTCTATACCCGGTCAGCGGAAAAAGCCATTCAAAAGAACTACTCCGGGTCCGTCCAATTTGGACCGAATACTCGACCGCTTGTGCCAGATACACGGCACCCGCGAAAAGCCAGCCAACCACACCAACAGGGACTGTTGGGTATTCAAGCACGCAGGCAAGTTAATTGCCGAAAACAATGACAAGGGGCTGCATAGCGATGACAAGGAAGAGACCCGACCGCCGAACAATAGAGGACAGAAGGGTTTCCCCCCACAGGTGCGGACGGTGAACATGATATACGCAACGCACATACCCAAAAGGGAGCGGAAGCGTGCACTCAGGGATGTATATGCGATGGAGCCAGTTGCCCCGAAGTTCAATCCATGGTCCTCCTGCCCGATCACTTTTGACCGAAGGGACCACCCCACCAGCATCCGCCATGGCGGATTCGCCGCATTGGTTCTAGACCCAATCGTCGATGGATTTCACCTCACCAGAGTCCTGATGGACGGCGGCAACAGCCTGAACCTGCTTTATCAGGACACAGTGCGCAAAATGGGCATAGACCCCTCAAGGATTAAACCTACCAAGACGACCTTTAAAGGCGTCATACCAGGTGTAGAAGCCAATTGTACAGGCTCAGTTACACTGGAAGTGGTCTTCGGATCCCCGGATAGCTTCCGAAGCGAGGAGTTAATCTTCGACATAGTTTCGTTCTGCAGTGGCTATCATGCTCTGCTCGGACGTACCGCGTTCGCAAAGTTCAACACGGTGCCGCACTACGCATACCTCAAGCTCAAGATGCCAGGCCCTCGAGGAGTCATCACGGTCAACGGAAACACTGAACGCTCTCTCCGAACGGAGGAACATACAGCGGCTCTCGCGGCAGAAGTACAGTGCATTCTCTTAAGTCAATTCTCGAGTCCGGCCGTTAAGCGACCGGACACGGCTAAACACGCCCGGAGTAACATACAACAAGACCACCTGGCACGTTCCGAGCACACGTAGCAGTGCGGCCCCAACCCCAGCCCCTGCAAAACGTCAAGACAGGTCCTTCGCGTACACCATTATGCTCTGAAGATACCATGGGCATGGGGAGAGGGGCACGACCACGATAGGCCCAAAATACGGCTTAACCACACCAGGCGCTCTCAAGTGTGTCGTTCTTTTTTTCTTTTTTATTTTTACCCACAGGACTCCGTTCGTCAGGGGCCCTATCCGGCAGTAGACCTGCCGAACTCACGATGCAACAGCCAGGGAAGGAGAAAGGCTACAACGAATATCCAGGTGGTCTCCATTACGAGCATTAAATCTGTTTTATGCACCATTCCGCAGCCTACCCCTGGAGGGGGACATGTTTAACAGTCCCATCCCTTGCTTATCGCACCATTTGTATCGTTCTGCACTTACAGCAGTTTTTCTTGAATAAGTAATGCAGCACCTTTTTGCTTCCAATTGCATTTCTCTCTTATACATATGTTCATTTGTAACATGCCGCATCCGTACGTTTTGGTACGGCTAAATACACCAGGGGCTTATGTTTCACGCATCATGGTGTGATAAGTCCGAACACTTTCACAAGTGCGGCACCCCGAACTTATAGCATTATATGCATCGGCTCCGAATCATGTCTTGGGTCAATAGTTGGGTTTGCCTGGCTCCCATGTTTTGGTACCTTACGTTCCATTGTATCGGCTAAGGTAGCACTGGGAGAACCACTGCGATTGCGCCCCAGTTGAGCTGGGCGAGCGCCTCAGTGGAGAAAGCTAAAACTGACCGTCATGATGAGGCAAGAGCTGGTCGCTGTTCGAGAGGTTTTTTGCGAGTCCTAAAAGACTTATGCCGCTTAGAGCGAGGAGCCGACTTTGTCTGGCCCAGGCGTGGATAGCACCCCAAATTCGGCCTTCCGAAGACTAGGGGCTTCGCCGAAATTTAAAATTATAGAATTCTATGGCTAAGTGAGAGTGTTCAAGCATTATAAGTCCGGTTGCCTTGTTCGTTGTGTTGAGCGCCTCCCTAGATGGACCCAAATATGGGAACAAGAGTGCTCAAATTTATCCCGAACACCCCAGCACTCGTGGCATGGGGGCTGAAGCCGACGACTTGCCATCTCTCAGATTTGATAAACAGCCGCACAGAAGGTAATATTTTAAATTAAAATGCGTTGCTTAGCGCAAATGAACTAAGTTTTCAGCGCACAGGATAACAAAATGCGAGTCTACTCAAATATTACATCTTTGGAGCACTCATCCGCAATAGTGTGGGCGCCCTTCAGCACACTCTTATAATACATCTCGGGCGTGCGATGCTCCTTGCCCTGCGGTGGCGGGTCCGTCACGAGCTTCTGGGCATCCATCTTGCCCCAGTGCACCTTTGCGCGGGCAAGGGCCCGCCGGGCACCTTCAATACAGGCGGAGTGCTTGATGACTTCAACCCACGGGCACGCATCCACCAGCCGCCGCACCAGGCCGAAGTAGCTCCCAGGCATGGCCTCCTTAGGCCACAGCCGAACTATGAGGCCTTTCATGGCCTGTTCGGCCGCCTTGTGGAGCTCGACCAGCTGCTTCAGCTGGTCGCTAAGGGGCACCGGATGTCCGGCCACAGCATACTGAGACCAGAAGACCTTCTCCGTCGAGCTCCCCTCCTCGGCCTGGTAGAATGCGGCAGCATCGGACACGCTACGAGGAAGATCTGCGAACACTCCTGGAGAGCTCCGAATTCGGGTGAGCAACAGGTAATTAACACTCACATGCTTACTTTGCATGAAATATGCCTTACCCGCTGCTATTTTCTTCAACGCCTCAATTTCTTGGAGGGCCTTGTAGGCTTCAGCCTTAGCGGCTTTGGCACTCTCAAGAGCCGCTGCAAGCTCAGACTCTCGAGTCTTCGAGTCACGCTCCAGGCTCTCATGTTTTTTCACGAGATCCTGGAGCTCTTGTTGTACCTCCGCCACCCGCGCCTCCTGCTTCTCTCGCTCGGTGCGCTCCGCGGCCGCATTGCGTTCGGCCGCGGCCACCGCCTCCTTCAGGGTAGCCACCTCGTTAGTGGCCCCTGCAATACCCACGTTATCCTTGTCATTCTTTTTGCAACCAAAATCCTTTTCTGTAAGGTACAATTTTAATAAGCCATTACTCACCTTCCTTGTCCGCGAGCTGCTTCTTGGCACGGCCGAGCTCGTTCTCGGACCGCTCGAGGCTTTCCTTCAAAGTATTAACCTCCGCAGTCAGTGCGGCAGAGGTCAGCAGCGCAGCCTGCAATCCCATATTGACATATTTTTTATGACTCCTGCGTATATCTTTTTCGATCCTCAGTCCGGCTTTTCTTTCCGAACACCGAACCGAGCATCAGGGGCTACTGTCTATGCGGTACTATTTTACATATATCAAAATTCTGACCTCAAAGCCTGTTAGAAGGCTGCTGCAGGCTTCGGTCAGCCCGCTCTTGGCGAGCTGCACCTTCTGAATCACCGCACTCATAACAGTGCGGTGTTCCTCTTCGATGGAGGAGCCCTTGAGCGCCTCCAGCAAGCTATCCGGCGCCTCCGGTTGGACGGAGGCTGCCAGTGTCACGGTCTTGCCCTTCTTACGAAGGGGCCGCCCGCCGGACTCCGGAGCCACTATGGGATCCGGAGCCGAGTCCGGTGCAAAGTCCGGGAGGTTGTCCTGTGACACCTCCGGGGCCTCCTCCTCTTGGCGGGTCCCTTCCCGGGATCCCACCTCGGCATCGTCCGTGTCACGGGGGGTGGAGGCGGTCGGAAGAGAATCCACATGCGACACACCTAAGGACCCGCTCGACGAATCGGGCAGATCGTCCTTGGGCGGACTGCAGGGTTGTATGTGGCATTAGAAAGACGTTGTGTGGCAAAAAAGAAAAACCATGAAGTTATTCGGGAGTCCGGATACTTACGATATCGCCAGGGGCTTGGCCCTTGGAGGCCAGTCCTCATCGTCGTCACTAGCGTTGGCAGAGCAGTCCAGGGAAGAGTTTTTCCCTTCTTGGACCCTTCGGCCTCCCTCGTTGGGGAGGCCCTCCTTTTCTTCCCTCCCCCCACTGGGGGAGAGGCTTTCTTCTTCTCCTCCTCACCTTGGTGAGAGGAGTCGGCCTCGGAGTCGTCATCCGATAGCACCTGAATACGGGAACTCTTCCGAGTGCCCGTGGCCTTCTTCTTGGCCTTCTTCTCCGGCACCACATGGGGTGCCGGAGCCAGCAGCCCAGTTAGGCGGGCGTCCGCTGGGTCCTCTGGCAATGGGGCCGGACAGATAGACTGCTCGGCCTTCGCCGGCCAGCCCTGTCAAAGGAAAGGGAGTTTAGATCCCGCATAGAGTCAAACTATGGAAAACAAGCGTCCCATAAAGGACAAAATCGCTTACCTCGTCAGCCGGACGCTGAGAGCTGAATCCGCGATCTTCGGTAGCGGATGTGGGAGCCTCGGCGCCCTTGAACAACACCTTCCAGACATCTCCGTACGTAGTGTCGAAGAGCCCGCTCAAAGTCTGGTGCTGCGCCGGATCGAACTCCCACATGTTGAAGCCCCGTCGTTGGCACGGGAGGATCCGGCGGATGAGCATGACCTGGACCACGTTGACAAGCTTGAGCTTCTTGTCCACCAGCTTTTGGACGCAGGCTTGGAGTCCGATCAGCTCCTCCGAATCACCCCAAGTCCGGCCGCTCTCTTTCCAGGAGGTGAGCCGTGTGGGGATGCCAGATCTGAATTCGGGGGCTGCTGCCCATTCAGGGTCACGCGGCTCGGTGATGTAGAACCACCCCAATTGCCACCCAAAAAGTGCCCTCACGCCAAGTAACATTGGACATCCTGCCCACCATGGCGCCTCCACACTCCGCTTGGCTACCCTTCACAACCTTCGGCCTGACACTGAAGCTCTTGAGCCACAAGCCGAAGTGGGGCTGGATGTAGAGGAAGGCCTAGCGAACGACGATAAACGCCGAGATGTTGAGGATGAAATTCGGGGCCAGATCATGGAAATCCAGGCCGTAGTAGAACATGAGCCCCCGGACAAAGGGATGGAGTGGGAAGCCCAGTCCGCGGAGGAAATGGGTAAGAAATACTACCCTCTCATGGGGCCTGGGGGTGGGGATGAGCTCTCCCTCGTCGGGGAGCCGATGCGCGATGTTGCTGGACAAATATCCGGCGCTGCGCAGCTTCTGGATGTGCCCCTCCATGACGGAGGAGGCCATCCACTTGCCTCCCGCTCCGGACATAGTTGGAGAAGGTTGAGGTGAGATGTGCGGACTTGGGCGCTGGAGCTCGAGTTCGCAGAGATGGATAAGCCAAGGAGGAAGAAGGCACAGGTAAAAGGGTTGGATCTTTATCCCCTTATATGGGCGGACAAAAACATGTGTCCCCACCGGCCTGATAAAACTCGCTTACCTCCCAAGCGCCACAATCAATGGCACGGTTTGGTTACCCACGTCCGTATTGATGGGAATCCCGGAATAAGGGGAACACGATCTCTGCTTCGACAAGACGTGCCAAGGAAACCGCTTCGCTAAACGCGCTGAGGTGGTACAATAAAGACGATTCGAGTAAAGGATTGGTAGTGGTGTGACGTCACGCCACCAAATACGTCAGCAGATTGAACTTGTGTAATATAATTCTCTCTACGGTGGTACGTGGAATTTATTTTGCAGGGCCGGACACTATCCTGGTGTTCACAATCTTCTATAAATTATTCGGAGGAGGAACCCGCCTTTCAATGCCGAAGACAATATGCGCGCCGGACTCGTCGTCATTGAAGTCTGGTTCAGGGGCTACTGAGGGAGTCCTGGACTAGGGGGTGTCCGGATAGCCAAACTATCATCATCGGCCGGACTCCAAGACTATGAAGATACAAGATTGAAGACTTCGTCCTGTGTCTGGATGGGACTTTCCTTGGCGTGGAAGGCAAGCTTGGCGATACAGATATGTAGATCTCCTACCATTGTAACCGACTCTGTGTAACCCTAGCCCTCTCCGGTGTCTATATAAACCGGATGGCTTTAGTCCGTAGGACGAACAACAATCATACCATAGGCTAGCTTCTAGGGTTTAGCCTCCTTGATCTCGTGGTAGATCTACTCTTGTAACACACATCATCAATATTAATCAAGCAGGACATAGGGTTTTACCTCCATCAAGAGGGCCCGAACCTGGGTAAAACATCGTGTCCCTTGTCTCCTGTTACCATCCGCCTAGACGCACAGTTCGGGACCCCCTACCCGAGATCCGCCGGTTTTGACACCGACACATGTCCTCCCGCGGACAGGTATCCGGCTCGGAGAGCTCGGAAATCCGGACATAGTTCATCCTCAAAATAATGGGAGAATCAATGCGTTGCTCTTCCACTACCTCTATCTGATTGGTGGCCGACGGAGAGTTAATCTCCCTTTGGTCGGGTTTAAGCCCAATCCGATCATAGTCCGTAGCGACATCCAGAGCGGCGATGCGATCCAAGAACTCATTCAGGGAAGAGAGCTCCGTCTGATCCATCTGTTCGGCAAGTTCCGAGTTGACAAGGAGGCTGTTTTTGATGACCTGAGAAGTCATCGTTGGCGCGACGGCCTATCGGGCGGTCATGATGAAACCGCCTAGTCGGAGAGTTTGGCCTAGGGCAGGGCTCCCCAAGAGGTAATGTTGTCCTTGACAACGAGGCGAGCCATCAAACCTTACCATGACGACACAATGGAACTCTTAATGAAAGCAGCAATGTCGGTGTCAAAACCGGCGGATCTCGGGTAGGGGGATCCCGAACTGTTCTTCTAAGGCTAATGGTAACAGGAGGCGGGGGATACGATGTTTACCCAGGTTCGGGCCCTCTCGATGGAGGTAATACCCTACTTCCTGCTTGATTGTTCTTGATGATATGAGTATTACAAGAGTTGATCTACCACGAGATCGTAGAGGCTAAACCCTAGAAGCTAGCCTATGATTATGATTACTGTTGTCCTGCGGACCAAACCCTCCGGGTTATATAGACATCGAAGGGAGCTAGGGTTATACAGAGTCGGTTACAAAGAAGGAGATCTACACATCCGAATCGCCAAGCTTGCCTTCCATGCAAAGGACAGTCCCATTCGGACACGGGATGAAGTCTTCAATCTTGTATCTTCATAGTCCAAGAGTCTGACCAAAGTATATAGCCCGGCTGTCCGAGGACCCCTTGATACGTCTCCAACGTATCTATAATTTTTGATTGTTCCATGCTATTATATTACCCCTTTCAGATGTTCATGGGCTTTATTTTACACAATTATATCATTTTTCGGACTAACCTACTAACCGGAGGCCCAGCCCATATTGCTGTTTTTTTGCCTATTTCAGTATTCCGAAGAAAAGGAATATCAATCGGAGTCCAAACGAAATGAAACCTTCACGAGTGTGATTTCTGGAACGAACGTGATCCAGACGACTTGGAGTGCAAGTCAAGAGCAGCTGAGGCTCCCACAAGATAGGATCGGCCAAAATTGCGAGTCTTGACGACCAACACATAAGCACACCTTGGGGTTCGACAACCATGGAAATCGCTTTGGAACACCAAAACAACGAGTAATAGTCCACGAAATAGGTCAGAATCGCAATAAACTGCGGTGTTGATGACCGACACCTAAACGGACCCCGGGGTTCGTCTATCGTCGAAATCAAATCGGGACAAAAAAACTGAGTAATAGTCCAAGAAACGGGCTAGAATCGGCCCAAACTGCGAGTCTTGACGACCAACACGTAAGCACACCTTGGGGTTTGACAACCATGGAAATCGCTTGGGGACCCCAAAATAGTGAGTAATAGTCCATGAAAGAGCCCAGAATCAGACAAATCTAGGATTATTGATGAATGAGACATAAACGCACCTTGGGGTTCGTCAATCATGGAAATCGCTCAGGGACCCCAAATCAGTGAGTAATAGTCCATGACGGGCCAGAATCGGCCAAAACTGCGAGTGTTGATGACCGACACGTACTCTCATCTTGGGGTTCAACAGCTATGGAAATCGCTTCGGGAACCCAAAACGGTGAGTAATAGTCCACGAAACGGGTCAGAATTGGCCAAAAGTATGAGTGTTGATAACGGACACGGAAACGCACCCCGGTGATCATCAATCATGGAAATCGCTCTGGGACCCCAAAACACCGAATAATAGTACAACAAACGGGCCAGAATCGGGCAAAACTGTGAGTGTTGATGACCGACACTTAATCACACCTTGGGGTTCAACAACTATGGATATCGCTTCGGGACCCGAAAACGGTGAGTAACAGTCAAGGAAACGGGTCAGAATAGGCCAAAACTGTGAGTGTTGATGAGGGATGCGTAAACGCACCCTGAGGATCATGAATCATGGAAATCGCTCTGGGACCCCAAAACACTAAGTAATAGTCTAATAAACAGGCCAGAATCGGCCAAAACTGTGATTGTTGATGACCGAGACGTAATCGCACCTTGGGATTCAACAACTATGGAAATCGCATTGGGACCCCAAAACGGTGTGTAATAGTCCAGGAAACAACTCAGAATTGGCCAAAACTGTGAGTGTTGATGACAGACACGTAAACGCACCATGGGATTGTCAATCGTGGAAATCGCTCTGGGGCCCCAAAACGCTGAGTAATAGTGCATGATACAGACCAAAATCGACCAAAAATGAGAGTGTTCACGACCGACACGTAAACGCACCCCAGGGGTCGTCAATCGTGGAAATCACTATGGGACCCCAAAAATGAGTAATAACCCAAGAAACGGGCCAGATCGGCCGAAATTGCGAGTCTTGACGACCAACACGTAAGCACACCTTGGGGTCGACAACCATGGAAATCGCTTTGGAACCACAAAACAGTGAGTAATAGTCCACGAAATAGGTCAGAATCGACATAAACTTCGATGTTGATGACCGACACCTAAACGGACCCCGGGGTTCGTTTATCGTGGAAATCAAATCGGGACCCAAAACTGAGTAATAGTCCAAGAGACGGGCCAGAATCGGCCCAAACTGCGAGTCTTACGACCAACATGTAAGCACACCTTGGGGTTCGACAACCATGGAAATCGCTTCGAGACCCCAAAACAGTGAGTAATAGTTGATGAAAGAGCCGAGAATCAGACAAATCTAGGATTATTGATGAACGATACATAAACGCACCTTGGGGTTCGTCAATCTTGGAAATCGCTCAGGGACCCCAAATCAGTGAGTAATAGTCCATGAAACGGGCCAGAATCGGCCAAAACTACGAGTGTTCAAGACCAACACGTAATCTCATCTTGGGGTTCAACAACTATGGAAATCGCTTTGGGACGCCAAAATGGTGAGTAATAGTCCACGAAACGGGTCAGAATTGGCCAAAACTATTAGTGTTGACGACGGACACGTAAACGCACCTCGGGGATGATCAATCATGGAACTCGCTCTGGGACACCAAAACACTGAGTAATAGTCCAAGAAACGGGCCAGAATCGGCCAAAACTGTGAGT
>NC_041381.1:711407246-711417014 GCF_002162155.2 Triticum dicoccoides
TGTTGACGACGGACACGTAAACGCACCCCGAGGATCATCAATCGTGGAAATCGCTCTGGGAGCCCAAAACACTGAGTAATAGTCCAAGAAACGGGCCAGAATCGGCCAAAACTGTGAGTGTTGATGACCGAGACGTACTCGCACCTTGGGGTTCAACAACTATGGAGATAGCTTTGGGACCCCAAAACGGTGAGTAATAGTCCAGGAAACAAGTCAGAATTGGCCCTAACTGTGAGTGTTGATGACAGACACGTAAACGCACCCTGGGATCGTCAATCGTGGAAATCGCTCTGGGCCCCAAAACACTGAGTAATAGTGCATGAAACAGACCAAAATCGACCAAAAATGAGAGTGTTCACGACCGACACGTAAATGCACCCCAAGGGTCGTCAATCGTGGAAATCACTATGGGACCCCAAAAATGAGTAATAACCCAAGAAATGGGCCAGATCGGCCGAAATTGCGAGTCTTGACGACAAACACGTAAGCACACCTTGGGGTCGACAACCATGGAAATCGCTTTGGAACCACAAAATAGTGAGTAATAGTCCACGAAATAGGTCAGAATTGACATAAACTGCGGTGTTGATGACCGACACCTAAACGGACCGCGGGGTTCATTTATCGTGGAAATCAAATCGGGACCCAAAACTGAGTAATAGTCCAAGAAATGGGCCAGAATCGGCCCAAACTGCGAGTCTTGACGACCAACACGTAAGCACATCTTGGGGTTCGAAAACCATGGAAATCGCTTTGGGACCGCAAAACAGTGAGTAATAGTTCATGAAAGAGCCGAGAATCAGACAAATCTAGGATTATTGATGAACGATACATAAACACACCTTGGGGTTCGTCAATCATGGAAATCGCTCAGGGACCCCAAATTAGTGAGTAATAGTCCATGAAACGGGCCAGAATCGGCCAAAACTACGAGTGTTCATGACCGACACATAATCTCATCTTAGCGTTCAACAACTATGGAAATCGCTTAGGGACGCCAAAACAGTGAGTAATAGTCCATGAAACGGGTCAGAATTGGCCAAAACGTATAGTGTTGATGACGGACACGTAAACGCACCTCGGGGATCATCAATCATGGAACTCGCTCTGGGACCCCAAAACACTGAGTAATACTCCAAGAAACGGGCCAGAATCGGCCAAAACTGTTAGTGTTGATGACCGACACGTAATAGCACCTTGGGGTTCAACAACTATCGAAATCGCTTCGGGACCCCAAAACGGTGAGTAATAGTCCACGAAACTGGTCAGAATTGGCCAAAAGTCTGAGTGTTGACGACGGACACATAAACGCACCCTGATGATCATCAATCGTGGAAATCGCTCTCGGAGCCCAAAACACTGAGTAATAGTCCAAGAAACGGGCCAGAATCGGCCAAAAATGCGAGTGTTGATGACCGAGACGTACTCGCACCTTGCGGTTCAACAACTATGGAAATCGCTTTGGGACCCAAAAATGGTGAGTAATAGTCCAGGAAACAATTCAGAGTTGGCCAAAACTGTGAGTGTTGATGACAGACACGTAAATGCACCCTTAGATCGTCAATCGTGGAAATCGCTCTGGGCCCCAAAATACTGAGTAATAGTGCATGAAATGGACCAAAATCGACCAAAAATAGGAGTGTTCATCACTGACACGTAAATGCAGCCTAGGGGTCGTCAATCGTGGAAATCACTACGGGACACCAAAAATGAGTAATAGTCCAAGAAACGGGCTAGATCGGCCGAAATTGCGAGTCTTGACGACCAACACGTAAGCAGACCTTGGGATTCCACAAGCATGGAAAATTTTTTGGAACCCCAAAACAGTGAGTAATAGTCCACAAAATTGGTCAGAATCGACATAAACTGCGGTGTTGATGACCGACACCTAAATGGACCCCGGGGTTCGTCTATCGTGGAAATCAGACCGGGACCCCAAAACTGAGTAATAGTCCAAGAAACGGGCCATAATTGACCCAAACTAAGAATCTTGACGACCAACACGTAAGCACACCTTGGGGTTCGACAACGATGGAAATCGTTTCGGGACGGCAAAACAGTGAGTAATAGTCCATGAAATTGGTCAGAATAGGCCAAAACTGTTTGGTATGACGACGGACACGTAAACGCACCCCGGGGATCATCAATCATGGAAATCGCTCTGGGACCCCAAAACACTGAGTAATAGTCCATGAAACGGGCCACAAACGGCCAAAACTGTGAGTGTTGATGACCGACACGTAATCGCACCTTGGGGTTCAACAACTATGGAAATCGCTTCGGGACCCCAAAAGGGTGAGTAATAGTCCAGGAAACAAGTCATAATTGGCCAAAACTATGAGTGTTGATGACAAACACGTAAATGCACCCTGGGATCATCAATCATGGAAATCGCTCTAGGCCCCAAAACGCTGAGTAATAGTTCTTGAAACGGAACAAAATCGACCAAAACTGGGAGTGTTCATGACCGACACGTAAACGCACCCAGGGGTCGTCAATCGTGGAAATCACTACGGGACCCCAAAAATGAGTAATAGTCCAAGAAATGGGTCAGATCGGCCGAAATTGCGAGTCTTGACGACCAACAAGTAAGCACACCTTGGGGTTCGACAACCATGGAAATCGTTTGGAACCCCAAAACAGTGAGTAATAGTACACAAAATAGGTCAGAATCGACATAAACTACGGTGTTGATGACCGACCCCTAAACGGACCCCGGGGTTTGTCTATCGTGGAAATCACTTTGGGACCCCAAAACTGAGTAACAGTCCAAGAAACGGGCCAGAATCGGCCCAAACTGCGAGTCTTGACGACCAACACGTAAGCACACCTTGGGGTTCAACAACCATGGAAATCCCTTGGGGACCCCAAAATAGTGAGTAATAGTCCATGAAACAAGCTAGAATCGGCCAAAACTATGAGTTTTGATGACCGACACGTAATCTCATCTTGGGGTTCAACAACTATGGAAATCGCTTCGGGACGCCAAAACGGTGAGTAATAGTCCACGAAACGGGTCTGAATTGGCCAAACTTGTGAGTGTTGACGACGGACACATAAACGTACCACGGGGATCATCAATCAGGGAACTCGCGCTAGGACCCCCAAACAATTAGTAATAGTCCAAGAAACGGGCCAGAATCGGCCAAAACTGTGAGTGTTGATGACCAACACGTAATCACACCTTTGGGTTCAACAACTATGGAAATCTCTTCGGGACCCCAAAGCGGTGAGTAATACTCCAGGGAACAAGTCAGAATTGGCCAAAACTGTGAGTGTTGATGACCGACACGTAAATGCGCCCTGGGACCGTGAATCGTGGAAATCGCTTTGGGCTCGAAACACTGAGTAATAGTGCATGAAACGGACCAAAATCGACCAAAAATGGGAGTGTTCATGACCGACACATAAACGCACCCCAGGGGTCGTCAATCGAAGAAATCACTACGGGACCCCAAAACAGAGTAATAGTCCAAGAAACGGGCCAGATCGGCCGAAATTGTGAGTCTTGACGACCAACACGTAAGCACACCTTGGGGTTCGACAACCTTGGAAATCGCTTTGGAACCCCAAAACAGTGAGTAATAGTCCAGGAAATAGGTCAGTATCGACATAAACTGCGGTGTTGATGACTGCCACCTAAACGGACCCCGGGGTTCGTCTATCGTGGAAATCATATCGGGACCCCAAAACTGAGTAATAGTCCAAGAAACGGGCCAGAATTGACCCAAACCGCGAGTCTTGACGACCAACACATAAGCACATCTTGGGGTTCTACAACCATGAAAGAGCCCAGAATCAGACAAATGTAGGATTACTGATGAACGACACATAAACGCACCTTGGGGTTTGTCAATCTTGGAAATCACTCAGGGATCCCGAATTAGTGAGTAATAGCCCATGAAACGGGTCAGACTACGAGTGTTGACGACCAACACGTAATCTCATCTTGGGGTTCAGCAACTATGGAAATCACTGCGGGAGGCTAAAACGGTGAGTAATGGTCCACGAAACGGGTCAGAATTGGCCAAAACTGTTTGGTATGACGACGGACACGTAGATGCACCCCGAGGATCATCAATCATGGAAATCGCTCTGGGAGCCCAAAACACTGAGTAATAGTCCAAGAAACGGGCCAGAATCGGTCAAAATTGTGAGTGTTTATGACCGACACGTAACCGCACCTTGGGGTTCAACAACTATGAAAATCGCTTCGGGACCCCAAAACGGTGAGTAATAGTCCAGGAAACAAGTTAGAATTGGCCAAAACTGTGAGTGTCGATGACAGACACATAAATGCACCCTAGGATCATCAATCGTGGAAATCACTACGGGACCCCAAAAATGAGTAATAGTCCAAGAAACGGGCCAGATCGGCCGAAATTGCGAGTCTTGACGACCAACACGTAAGCACACCTTGGGGTTCGACAACCTTGGAAATCACTTTGGAACCCCAAAACAGTGAGTAATAGTCCAGGAAATAGGTCAGAATCGACATAAACCGCGGTGTTGATGACTGCCACCTAAACGGACCCCGGGGTTCGTCTATCGTGGAAATCATATCGGGACCCCAAAACTGAGTAATAGTCCAAGAAACGGGCCAGAATTGACCCAAACCGCGAGTCTTGACGACCAACACATAAGCACATCTTGGGGTTCTACAACCATGGAAATCGCTTGGGGACCTCAAAACAGTGAGTAATAGTCTATGAAAGAGCCCAGAATCACACAAATCTAGGATTACTGATGAACGATACATAAACGCACCTTGGGGTTCGTCAATCTTGGAAATCACTCAGGGATCCCAAATTAGTGAGTAATAGCCCATGAAACGGGTCAGACTACGAGTGTTGACGACCGACATGTAATCTCATCTTGGGGTTCAACAACTATGGAAATCACTTCGGGAGGCCAAAACAATGAGTAATGGTCCACGAAACGGGTCAGAATTGGCCAAAATTGTTTGGTATGACGACGGACACGTAGATGCACCTTGAGGATCATCAATCATGGAAATCGCTCTGGGACCCCAAAACACTGAGTAATAGTCCAAGAAACGGGCGAGAATCGGCCAAAGCTATGAGTGTTGATGACCGACACGTAACCGCACCTTGGGGTTCGTCTATCGTGGAAATCCCTTTGGGACCCCAAAACAGAGTAATAGTCCAAGAAACGGGCCAGATCGGCCGAAATTGTGAGTCTTGACGACCAACACGTAAGCACACCTTGGGGTTCGACAACCTTGGAAATCGCTTTGGAACCCCAAAACAGTGAGTAATACTCCAGGAAATAGGTCAGTATCGACATAAACTGCGGTGTTGATGACCGCCACCTAAACGGACCCCGGGGTTCGTCTATCGTGGAAATCAAATCGGGACCCCAAAACTGAGTAATAGTCCAAGAAACGGGCCAGAATTGACCCAAACCGCGAGTCTTGACGACAGACACATAAGCACATCTTGGGGTTCTACAACCATGGAAATCGCTTGGGGACCTTAAAACAGTGAGTAATAGTCTATGAAAGAGCCCAGAATCAGACAAATCTAGGATTACTGATGAACGGTACATAAACGCACCTTGGGGTGTGTCAATCTTGGAAATCACTCAGGGATCCCAAATTAGTGAGTAATAGCCCAAGAAACAGGTCAGACTACGAGTGTTGACGACCGACACGTAATCTCATCTTGGGGTTCAACAACTATGGAAATCACTGCGGGAGGCCAAAACGGTGAGTAATGGTCCACGAAACGGGTCAGAATTGGCCAAAACTGTTTGGTATGACGACGGAAACGTAGATGCACCTTGACGATCATCAATCATGGAAATCGCTCTGGGACCCCAAAACACTGAGTAATAGTCCAAGAAACGGGCCAGAATTGGCCAAAGCTGTGAGTGTTGATGACCGACACGTAACCGCACCTTGGGGTTCGTCTATCGTGGAAATCCCTTTGGGACCCCAAAACTGAGTAATAGTCCTAGAAACGGGCCAGAATCGGCCCAAACTACGAGTCTTGACGACCAACACGTAAGCACATCTTGGGGTTGGACAACCATGGAAACCGCTTGGGGACCCCAAAATAGTGAGTAATAGTCCATGATAGAGCCCAGAATAAGACAAATCTAGGATTATTGATGAACGATACATAAACGCACCTTAGGGTTTGTCAATCATGGAAATCGCTCAGGGAGACCAAATCAATGAGTAATAGTCCATGAAACATGCCAGAATCGGCCAAAACTGCGAGTGTTGATGACCGACACGTAATCTCATCTTGGGGTTCAACAACTATGGAAATCGCTTCGGGATGCCAAAACGGTGAGTAATAGTCCACGAAATGGGTCAGAATTGGCCAAAACTATGAGTGTTGACGACAGACACGTAAACGCACCACAGGGATCATCGATCATGGAACTCGCTCTGGGACCCCAAAACACTAAGTAATAGTCCAAGAAACGGGCCATAATCGTCCAAAACTGTGAGTGTTGATGACCGACACGTAACCGCACCTTGGGGTTCGTCTATCGTGGAAATCCCTTTGGGACCCCAAAACTGAGTAATAGTCCTAGAGACGGGCCAGAATCGGCCCAAACTAAGAGTCTTGACGACCAACACGTAAGCACATCTTGGGGTTGGACAACCATGGAAACCGCTAGGGGACCCCAAAATAGTGAGTAATAGTCCATGATAGAGCCCAGAATAAGACAAATCTAGGATTATTGATGAACGATACATAAACGCGCCTTAGGGTTCGTCAATCATGGAAATCGCTCAGGGAGACCAAATCAATGAGTACTAGTCCATGAAACATGCCAGAATCGGCCAAAACTGCGAGTGTTGATGACCGACACGTAATCTCATCTTGGGGTTCAACAACTATGGAAATCGCTTCGGGATGCCAAAACGGTGAGTAATAGTCCACGAAATGGGTCAGAATTGGCCAAAACTATGAGTGTTGACGACAGACACGTAAACGCACCACAGGGATCATCGATCATGGAACTCGCACTGGGACCCCAAAACACTAAGTAATAGTCCAAGAAACGGGCCATAATCGGCCAAAACTGTGAGTGTTGATGACCGACACGTAACCGCACCTTGGGGTTCGTCTATCGTGGAAATCCCTTTGGGACCCCAAAACTGAGTAATAGTCCTAGAAACGGGCCAGAATCGGCCCAAACTAAGAGTCTTGACGACCAACACGTAAGCACATCTTGGGGTTGGACAACCATGGAAACCGCTTGGGGACCCCAAAATAGTGAGTAATAGTCCATGATAGAGCCCAGAATAAGACAAATCTAGGATTATTGATGAACGATACATAAACGCACATTAGGGTTCGTCAATCATGGAAATCGCTCAGGGAGACCAAATCAATGAGTAATAGTCCATGAAACATGCCAGAATCGGCCAAAACTGCGAGTGTTGATGACCGACACGTAATCTCATCTTGGGGTTCAACAACTATGGAAATCGCTTCGGGATGCCAAAACGGTGAGTAATAGTCCACGAAATGGGTCAGAATTGGCCAAAACTATGAGTGTTGACGACAGACACATAAACGCACCACAGGGATCATCGATCATGGAACTCGCTCTGGGACCCCAAAACACTAAGTAATAGTCCAAGAAACGGGCCATAATCGGCCAAAACTGTGAGTGTTGATGACCGACACGTAACCGCACCTTGGGGTTCGTCTATCATGGAAATCCCTTTGGGACCCCAAAACTGAGTAATAGTCCTAGAAACGGGCCAGAATCGGCCCAAACTACGAGTCTTGACGACCAACAAGTAAGCACATCTTGGGGTTGGACAACCATGGAAACCGCTTGGGGACCCCAAAATAGTGAGTAATAGTCCATGATAGAGCCCATAATAAGACAAATCTAGGATTATTGATGAACGATACATAAACGCACCTTAGGGTTCGTCAATCATGGAAATCGCTCAGGGAGACCAAATCAATGAGTAATAGTCCATGAAACATGCCAGAATCGGCCAAAACTGCGAGTGTTGATGACCGACACGTAATCTCATCTTGGGGTTCAACAACAATGGAAATCGCTTCGGGATGCCAAAACGGTGAGTAATAGTCCACGAAATGGGTCAGAATTGGCCAAAACTATGAGTGTTGACGACAGACACGTAAACGCACCACAGGGATCATCGATCATGGAACTCGCTCTGGGACCCCAAAACACTAAGTAATAGTCCAAGAAACGGGCCATAATCGGCCAAAACTGTGAGTGTTGATGACCGACACGTAACCGCACCTTGGGGTTCGTCTATCGTGGAAATCCCTTTGGGACCCCAAAACTGAGTAATAGTCCTAGAAACGGGCCAGAATCGGCCCAAACTACGAGTCTTGACGACCAACACGTAAGCACATCTTGGGGTTGGACAACCATGGAAACCGCTTGGGGACCCCAAAATAGTGAGTAATAGTCCATGATAGAGCCCAAAATAAGACAAATCTAGGATTATTGATGAACGATACATAAACGCACCTTAGGGTTCGTCAATCATGGAAATCGCTCAGGGAGACCAAATCAATGAGTAATAGTCCATGAAACATGCCAGAATCGGCCAAAACTGCGAGTGTTGATGACCGACACGTAATCTCATCTTGGGGTTCAACAACTATGGAAATCGCTTCGGGATGCCAAAACGGTGAGTAATAGTCCATGAAATGGGTCAGAATTGGCTAAAACTATGAGTGTTGACGATAGACACGTAAACGCACCACAGGGATCATCGATCATGGAACTCGCTCTGGGACCCCAAAACACTAAGTAATAGTCCAAGAAACGGGCCATAATCGGCCAAAACTGTGAGTGTTGATGACCGACACGTAACCGCACCTTGGGGTTCGTCTATCGTGGAAATCCCTTTGGGACCCCAAAACTGAGTAATAGTCCTAGAAACGGGCCAGAATCGGCCCAAACTACGAGTCTTGACGACCAACACGTAAGCACATCTTGGGGTTGGACAACCATGGAAACCGATTGGGGACCCCAAACTAGTGAGTAATAGTCCATGATAGAGCCCAGAATAAGACAAATCTAGGATTATTGATGAACGATACATAAACGCACCTTAGGGTTCGTCAATCATGGAAATCGCTCAGGGAGACCAAATCAATGAGTAATAGTCCATGAAACATGCCAGAATCGGCCAAAACTGCGAGTGTTGATGACCGACACGTAATCTCATCTTGGGGTTCAACAACTATGGAAATCGCTTCGGGATGCCAAAACGGTGAGTAATAGTCCACGAAATGGGTCAGAATTGGCCAAAACTATGAGTGTTGACGACAGACACGTAAACGCACCACAGGGATCATCGATCATGGAACTCGCTCTGGGACCCCAAAACACTAAGTAATAGTCCAAGAAACGGGCCATAATCGGCCAAAACTGTGAGTGTTGATGACCGACACGTAACCGCACCTTGGGGTTCGCCTATCGTGGAAATCCCTTTGGGACCCCAAAACTGAGTAATAGTCCTAGAAACGGGCCAGAATCAGCCCAAACTACGAGTCTTGACGACCAACACGTAAGCACATCTTGGGGTTAGACAACCATGGAAACCGCTTGGGGACCCCAAACTAGTGAGTAATAGTCCATGATAGAGCCCAGAATAAGACAAATCTAGGATTATTGATGAACGATACATAAACGCACCTTAGGGTTCGTCAATCATGGAAATCGCTCAGGGAGACCAAATCAATGAGTAATAGTCCATGAAACATGCCAGAATCGGCCAAAACT
>NC_041381.1:711417024-711418019 GCF_002162155.2 Triticum dicoccoides
ATGGAAATCGCTTCGGGATGCCAAAACGGTGAGTAATAGTCCACGAAATGGGTCAGAATTGGCCAAAACTATGAGTGTTGACGACAGACACGTAAACGCACCACAGGGATCATCGATCATGGAACTCGCTCTGGGACCCCAAAACACTAAGTAATAGTCCAAGAAACGGGCCATAATCGGCCAAAACTGTGAGTGTTGATGACCGACACGTAACCGCACCTTGGGGTTCGTCTATCGTGGAAATCCCTTTGGGACCCCAAAACTGAGTAATAGTCCTAGAAACGGGCCAGAATCGGCCCAAACTACGAGTCTTGACGACCAACACGTAAGCACATCTTGGGGTTGGACAACCATGGAAACCGCTTGGGGACCCCAAAATAGTGAGTAATAGTCCATGATAGAGCCCAGAATAAGACAAATCTAGGATTATTGATGAACGATACATAAACGCACCTTAGGGTTCGTCAATCATGGAAATCGCTCAGGGAGACCAAATCAATGAGTAATAGTCCATGAAACATGCCAGAATCGGCGAAAACTGCGACTGTTGATGACCGACACGTAATCTCATCTTGGGGTTCAACAACTATGGAAATCGCTTCGGGATGCCAAAACGGTGAGTAATAGTCCACGAAATGGGTCAGAATTGGCCAAAACTATGAGTGTTGACGACAGACACGTAAACGCACCACAGGGATCATCGATCATGGAACTCGCTCTGGGACCCCAAAACACTAAGTAATAGTCCAAGAAACGGGCCATAATCGGCCAAAACTGTGAGTGTTGATGACCGACACGTAACCGCACCTTGGGGTTCGTCTATCGTGGAAATCCCTTTGGGACCCCAAAACTGAGTAATAGTCCTAGAAACGGGCCAGAATCGGCCCAAACTACGAGTCTTGACGACCAACACGTAAGCACATCTTGGGGTTGGACAACCATGGAAACCGCTTGGGGACCCCAAAATAGTGAGTAATAGTCCATGATAGAGCCCA
>NC_041381.1:711418029-711418571 GCF_002162155.2 Triticum dicoccoides
AATAAGACAAATCTAGGATTATTGATGAACGATACATAAACGCACCTTAGGGTTCGTCAATCATGGAAATCGCTCAGGGAGACCAAATCAATGAGTAATAGTCCATGAAACATGCCAGAATCGGCCAAAACTGCGAGTGTTGATGACCGACACGTAATCTCATCTTGGGGTTCAACAACTATGGAAATCGCTTCGGGATGCCAAAACGGTGAGTAATAGTCCATGAAATGGGTCAGAATTGGCTAAAACTATGAGTGTTGACGATAGACACGTAAACGCACCACAGGGATCATCGATCATGGAACTCGCTCTGGGACCCCAAAACACTAAGTAATAGTCCAAGAAACGGGCCATAATCGGCCAAAACTGTGAGTGTTGATGACCGACACGTAACCGCACCTTGGGGTTCGTCTATCGTGGAAATCCCTTTGGGACCCCAAAACTGAGTAATAGTCCTAGAAACGGGCCAGAATCGGCCCAAACTACGAGTCTTGACGACCAACACGTAAGCACATCTTGGGGTTGGACAACCATGGAAACCG
>NC_041381.1:711419161-711425007 GCF_002162155.2 Triticum dicoccoides
TTGGGGACCCCAAACTAGTGAGTAATAGTCCATGATAGAGCCCAGAATAAGACAAATCTAGGATTATTGATGAACGATACATAAACGCACCTTAGGGTTCGTCAATCATGGAAATCGCTCAGGGAGACCAAATCAATGAGTAATAGTCCATGAAACATGCCAGAATCGGCCAAAACTGCGAGTGTTGATGACCGACACGTAATCTCATCTTGGGGTTCAACAACTATGGAAATCGCTTCGGGATGCCAAAACGGTGAGTAATAGTCCACGAAATGGGTCAGAATTGGCCAAAACTATGAGTGTTGACGACAGACACGTAAACGCACCACAGGGATCATCGATCATGGAACTCGCTCTGGGACCCCAAAACACTAAGTAATAGTCCAAGAAACGGGCCATAATCGGCCAAAACTGTGAGTGTTGATGACCGACACGTAACCGCACCTTGGGGTTCGCCTATCGTGGAAATCCCTTTGGGACCCCAAAACTGAGTAATAGTCCTAGAAACGGGCCAGAATCAGCCCAAACTACGAGTCTTGACGACCAACACGTAAGCACATCTTGGGGTTAGACAACCATGGAAACCGCTTGGGGACCCCAAACTAGTGAGTAATAGTCCATGATAGAGCCCAGAATAAGACAAATCTAGGATTATTGATGAACGATACATAAACGCACCTTAGGGTTCGTCAATCATGGAAATCGCTCAGGGAGACCAAATCAATGAGTAATAGTCCATGAAACATGCCAGAATCGGCCAAAACTTCGAGTGTTGATGACCGACACGTAATCTCATCTTGGGGTTCAACAACTATGGAAATCGCTTCGGGATGCCAAAACGATGAGTAATAGTCCACGAAATGGGTCAGAATTGGCCAAAACTATGAGTGTTGACGACAGACACGTAAACGCACCACAGGGATCATCGATCATGGAACTCGCTCTGGGACCCCAAAACACTAAGTAATAGTCCAGGAAACGGGCCATAATCGGCCAAAACTGTGAGTGTTGATGACCGACACGTAACCGCACCTTGGGGTTCAACAACTATGGAAATCGCTACGGGACCCAAAACGGTGAGTAATAGTCCATGAAACGGGTCAGAATTGGACAAAACTCTGAGTGTTGACGACGAACACGTAAACGCACCCCGAGGATCATCAATCGTGGAAATCGCTCTAGGACCCCAAAAACACTGAGTAATAGTCCAAGAAACGAGCCAGAATCGGCCAAAACTGTGAGTGTTGATGACCGAGACGTACTCGCACCTTGGGGTTCAACAACTACGGAAATCGCTTTGGGACCCCAAAACGGTGAGTAATAGTCCAGGAAACAAGTCAGAATGGGCCAAAACAGTGAGTGTTGATGATAGACACGTAAATGCTCCCTGGGATCGTCAATCGTGGAAATCGCTCTAGGGCCCCAAATGCTGAGTAATAGTGCTTGAAACGGACCAAAATTGACCAAAAGTGGCAGTGTTCATGACCGACACGTAAACGCACCCCAAGGGTCGTCAACCGTGGAAATCACTACAGGACCCCAAAAATGAGTAATAGTCCAAGAAACAGGCCAGATCGGCCGAAATTGCGAGTCCTAATGACCAGCACGTAAGCACACCTTGGGGTTCGACAACCATGGAAATCGATTTGGAACCCAAAAAAGTGAATAATAGTCCAGGAAATAGGTCAGAATCAAGATAAACTGCGGTGTTGATGACCGACACCTAAACGGACCCCGAGGTTTGTCTATCATCGAAATCCCTTCGGGACTTCAAAACTGAGTAATACTCCAAGAAACGGGCCAGAATCGGCCCAAACAGCGAGTCTTGACGACCAACACGTAAGCACACCTTGGGGTTCGACAACCATGGAAATCGCTTGGGGACCCCAAAACAGTGAGTAATAGTCCATGAAAGAGTCCAGAATCAGACAAATCTAGGATTATTGATGAACGATACATAAACACACCTTGGGGTTCGTCAATCATGGAAATCACTCAGGGACCCCAAATCAGTGAGTAATAGTCCATGAAACAGGCCAGAAT
Source organism: Triticum dicoccoides (assembly GCF_002162155.2). Classification (NCBI taxonomy): domain Eukaryota; kingdom Viridiplantae; phylum Streptophyta; class Magnoliopsida; order Poales; family Poaceae; genus Triticum; species Triticum dicoccoides. The sequence continues at coordinate 711,421,205 of NC_041381.1, forward strand.
CGGCCAATGCTGCGAGTGTTGATGACCGACACGTAATCTCATCTTGGGGTTCAACAACTATGGAAATCGCTTCGGGACGCCAAAACGGTGAGTAATAGTCCACGAAACGGGTCAGAATTGGCCAAAACTATGAATGTTGACGATAGACACGTAAACGCACCACGGGGATCACCAATCATGGAACTCGCTCTGGGACCCCAAAACACTGAGTAATAGTCCAAGAAACGGGCCAGAATCGGCCAAAACTGTGAGTGTTAATGACCGTGTCAGGACCCCGACTCAATGCCACATCGATCTAGCATGTAACATCTCATATCACTTTGCGGCCTCACGCACGGTATTCCACGGGTGTCGCCTTACCTTAGCCCGGGACCGTTTGCGCCTTTTGGCACACGTATATGACAGTGTCGCTAGCATCCATATGATAAGGAGCTCGGGCTGACATGGCTAGTCGTAAAACCAAAGTGGCACAGACTTACAGGGACAGGCATCCATGACCCAGCATCGAACGTGTCGGTCATCAGCGAGTGAATCCAGGCTGTAGCACTGGGCTAACAGGACTCCGGTGAACCGGGCTGTAGCAGGCTAACAGGACTCCGGTACTCATCGCGTGACATTTCCCCGAAGGGACAGACACAGGAACGAAGAAGGACACATGCCGGCCAGCCTAAGTGTTCCGGAGCAGTAGCAAGCTACCATGGCTCAGTGAAACACTAGGAGACATTTCCCCGTAAGAGAGGCTACTAAAGATAAACAACTAGATGGTCAGATCCCACACATACCAAGCATTTCAATAACATACACACAATATGCTCGATATGTGCAATACAACATGGCATCACAAAATGACTCTATGACTCAGTAGTTATTAGGCTCCGAGGAGCGAGATATTACAAACAGGGGTCTCACGACCCAACAATCAGAGCATACAAGTCAAAGCACAAACGGAAGCTATCATGTCTGAGTACAGACATCTAGAAATGAAAAAGGCTGAGAAGCCTGACTATCTACCAGATCCTGCCGGGGGCACAAGATCGTAGCTGAGGTAACACGCTAAACGTCGAAGTCCACGTGGAACTACTAGTGAGACTGAAGTCTCTCTGCAAAAACATAACATAGGCAAACGTGAGTACAAATGTACCCAGCAAGACTTACATCAGAACTAACTACATATGCATCATTATCAACAAGGGGGTGGAGGGGTTTAACTGCAGCAAGCCAGCTTTGACTCGGTGGCTATCCTAAACTACGACTGCAAGTAACTCTTTTGAGGTGGCGCACACGAGTCCACATATTCACCAACCAATACACCACTATGGAACCGCTCCCGTCTCCCTACGAGAACGCCATCCATAGCACTCACGCTTATCTTGCGTATTTTAGAGTATCCACTTTCACTTGTCTATGAACTGATATAAGCAACCAATAAGTCCTTTTCCGCGGACACGGCTATTCGAATAGATCATATTAACCCTGCAGGGGTGTACTTCTTCACACACGCTCTCACCACTTACCGTCGTTTACACGACATGTACTCGGCAACCTTCAAGCGGAAGCCCAACGTGGGTGTCGGCCACGGCCTGCCTAAACACTCAAGTCTCTAGTCCAGGTTTATCGCCTATTCGGGTTCCATCCATGAGGAGATCCGGCCGGAGTTTCGCTCACAGCCCCAAACGATGTGAACAGGGTTCCCGAGATACCAAACGGGCATCCGGTACACCGTGCCACGTACCTACCGCATCACAGCCCACCCCTACGGTCAGCGCTGTCCACGGCCTCCAGTAGGCTACAAACACCAGAAACTACTTGCAACTCCTGGACAGAGGACAAGGGTGATTAAGAAGCCGAGAGGGTCCATTGGTTTCGGGCCCAATGCGTGGTAGTAGCTGAATCATGGATCACAAACACAGAACTCAGTTCCTGAGGACGGCTGCAATGAGACAACCCACCATGTACTCCTACATGGCCTCTCACCGCTACCTTTACCAAATCGTGTTCACACACTTAGCTCACACACAGTAGGACATGTTCACACGTCTCTGATTCATCCCCGATGAATCAGACCTGAATCAACTCTAAGCAGTAGCAGGCATGACAAACAAACATGAATGAGTAGGCACAACAGGGCTCAAACAACTCCTACTCATGCTAGTGGGTTTCGTCTATTTACTATGGAATGACAGGTCACGCAAAGGATAAAGGGGTTCAGCTACCGCAGCAAGTAACAGATGAATCGATGTTGTCCTAATGCAGTAAAAGAGAGCAGGAGCGAGAGAGTGGGATTTTATCGGAATGAACAAGGGGGTTTTGCTTGCCTGGCACTTCTGGAGATAACATTGAGTCTTCATCAGTGTCAACGATCACATCATCGGTATCACGTCTATCGAGAGGGGACAAATACCGGCAACACAGAAAGGAACACAATCAATGCAATGCACAATATGATGCATGCTATGACATGGCAATATGAATGTGTTTTGGGCTAATGCGACTAGCAACAGATTAAATGAAGTTGGTTTGAATATAAAATTCAAATTCCAACTCCATATGTGGTTATTTAAATGTCATTCACTTCATTTGCCCTAAACAGTATTGATAAGTTGTTCTAACATGCATGAAAATGGTACAGATGGATTCCTTGAATTTTTCTGATAATTTTTTATATATAAATTATTTAATTTGCAGTTACGGTTAATTTTCTATGATTTATTGAAGTTTAGGGCATTTTTCTGGAATTTCAGAATTAAATTAAATCCAGAAAGCATTACTGCGTCAGCATGACGTTGGCATGACGTCAGCAAGTCAACAGGGGCCGGCTCGGGTCAAACCTGACGTGTGGGGTCCACACGTCAGTGACACAGGGGCTAATCCCGCGTTGACCCGGGCTTTGACCCACTACGGTGCCCACTGTCAGTGGCTGTGTGGGGGGGTGTTTAGGCGTCATTAGTGCTAATTAGGCGTGCCACGTCGGCAGTCGCCGGAGTTCGGCCGGCGACGACCAAAACTGCGGCGGGAGCTCGCCGGAGTGGCGCTGCGAGCGGTTTTGGGCCAAGCCAAGGGCACCAGAGGGTTGCCCTTGCTTGCGCGCATCCAAAGGAGGCATGCGGGAGGCGCGGGGTGGCCGGAGCTCGCCGGAGTGGGGGCCGCGGTGACTGCCGGAGCTCGGGTTTGGGCGGAGCGAGGTTACAGGGCGTTAGGGGGCTGGCTGAGGGGCTATGCGGACTCCTGGGGCAGCTAGGAGCACGCTAGGCTCGTCGGAGTGGCCGCAGCAGCACCTCAGTGCCATGCCCGGCGTCCATGGCGGACGGCGGCGCTCGGGAATGTGGCCGGGGTCCTACGGCACGGGAACGAACAAAATGAAGGAGGGGAAACGGAGTGGAGCTCACAGGGGTTGCGACGGTGGCCTCGGGGAGCTCGGGGAGACACCGGAGCCGACGAATTTGACGAAGATGGCCGGCGGGTCCGAGGTAGAAGACGACGGCGATGGCGGCGATGCAGGGGCTCCCGCGGTGCGCTTCTCGGCGAGGAGGAAGAGGTGGTCGGGGCGGATCTCCTGGGTACTTCGGGTGGCAGTGAGGAGCACGGTGGCTACGGCGAACGGCGACGGCGACGACGAGCTCCGCTCGGGCGCGTGCAGGGAGAGAGCAGAGGAGGGAACGGGGTCCAGGGGAAGAGAGAGGCGGTCGAGGGGGTCGAGGCGTCTCCGTGGCGTCGCGAGGGAGTCGGGGAGGCTGCCACGGCGAAGCAGGAGGTGGCCGGCGCTCTTCGGGCGCGCGCCACGCCTCGCCTCTGCCTACTGGCAG
>NC_041381.1:711425567-711467966 GCF_002162155.2 Triticum dicoccoides
AAAATTATCAAACATTTATGAAGAGCCCTTTTGGAGCAATGAATGAGATTTCTAGGGTTTTTGCCCCTCTTTTATTTAGGGTTTTGAGGCTTCCAATATTCCTCAATTCAAGTTTTCAAAAATATAGACATGATGCACACATGAAGCTAACCTAGAGCAATGCCAGAAGCTAGGGATGTGACAACTCACCCCCACTAAACAAGAATCTCGTCTCGAGATTCAAGCGTAGGGTAAGGTGAAGGGGAAACGCAACTAGTATAATGTTCACGATCCAGGGTGCACTTCAAATGAACGTTGATTTGAACACCATCTTTGTCTTGTCGTCTTGCTCTGAGAAATCCTGTCAACATGACAGGGGGGGGGGAGAAGGAGACTCTAGAAGGGTCGATCTCCTCGAAGATCGAACAACTCAAGATTAACTTACGGAATGAGACATAGAACCATATTTCGGGTTGAGACACGAGATACACATCAATAGGGGTGGAAGAAACGGATGACGAAGGTTCACTAGGTAGACATAAATTTCATACCTAAGAAGGTGGTAAACGATTGTCAACGTAGCAAGGAGTTGAGTTGCCATGATACCATAACGATACACCTTAGGGAAGGTGACTCGTAGAGATATCCCCTTAAGTGGCAAAAAGAATTACTTTTGATTCAGAGATCATTGAAACTCTTTAAACCAGCCTAAGGCAATTCTCGAGCGATCGTTTGGAGGGGGTCGGTAGAATGGCATACTCAGACTTGGATGATGTGGATTACCTTGTTGAAGACAACGTAATGGATGAATTTGCTTACCACCGGAAATGGAAGAGACCCATGGTAGAATGGCACATTGACGGTGCAAGCTAGGAACAAAATGCAAATGCTGGGAATGATTCTGGTAACTAGGGAAGAACCCAACAACAGAGAGTGAATTCACTGTTTGAAAGGATCATAGCATTGCCGAGGAAACTGAGAGCAATCCCGGTTAGTGCCGATGATAACACGTAGCGCTTGTGCGTGCTCTCAAGAACTTGAGCATTTCCACATTCATCAAGGTTTTACCAACATCCGTGTCAAGGGTCCGGTAACACAACTTACTACCATGATGAATGGTGATGGAGGATGCAGATGCAAAGGAAGATAACACCTCCTCAGATTTCACCCTTGGCGGGGCCAAGAAAATAAAATCTGGATGATCGACCGAGAGACATTTAGCACTCCGCTTCTAATGTTCTCCTTGATGTGCTGGTGTAACCCATTCATAGATATGGTTTGATATCTAAAACATCAAGTAAAAAGGTCGGACTTCGGGAACACAAAATCCATAAGGAACAGTTACGGAGGTAAATCCTACGAAATCCTTATGGGGAGGTGGCCAACTTCTTCAATCAAGATACTACAATAATAGGTCTTTCGGTTGGGTGGTGCTGGCCACGACATCCACTTTACCAGTTATCGAGGAACCGATATTATAGTTCTTGGGGAAATGTTCCAACCATCATATCTGCCTGAGATTCAGATCTGGTTGGTGTCAGAATATTCCAGACCCATCGAGTCTAGGAAGAAAAATGAAGGTTTGCAACACAAATCGACGAGATGACGTTGCGGGATTCTCGGGAAATGAACTACGATAGCAAGCTCCAAAGCATGAGCTGGATCTGCTACAAACATGTGAACACGTTGTCCCAGACAAGCATTATCACATGGTGGTCTTACAACAAAACACTACCGAGTTCAGGTGGGGAACCATAATCTAGGACATTGAAGTCCTTGCATAAGGCATGCTCTTAAGAAGGAACTTCTTCTCCTTGAACAAATCAATCAGTGGCTTGGTGTGCTCGGAACACGTATGGAATGAAGGTTGCAAGTCTCCAAACCATAGAATACTTCGCACATGTGCATGACTGACTTGGGATGATTCCAGAGGAAGCAAAACTAACTTTCTCAAATTCACGACGACAACTTTCACCAAATGCACGTGTATAAGAGGAAGTCACTCCTTTCATCAAACAAATACTTCATGAGCTAGCATGAAGAAAATGCTTCAAAAGTTTCCAACACTAACTTGTTGTCCAACAAGACCATGGAGGAGATAAGGATGTTATCAATGGGCTCAACAACAATTCATCTAGGTTTCCTTTAAAAGGAATTCCATAGTTAAGTGAACACGGGGATAGCATTGGTCAGACCCAAAAGATATAATGGTGTATGCTCGAGGGATCAACCACGAGTAAGACAACATTACGAATATCGTTGGTCCTGGTCTGATTGGATGATAGCCCATACTCAATCAAAGGTTTGGGTAAGACAATAGATCCAACAATTGTTCACAAGGACCAATTAATGAGGATATCATCTTTCTTCAACACACACACACACACAAAAGATATCCCTTAACATGAACTAAGTCGGACAAGCTTTTATCGTCCAACTCTCCAAGTTGTTGTTCAGCTTACCTAACTAGCTCAGGGTATCCAACACAGATTCTTGGAGAAGGGGTGGTTTACAGGAATAAACCAACTTGATCACGAACTCAACATAGCGGTCAGGTGACAACCTGGTAATACTTCTGAGAAGATATTCAGAAAATCACGAACCACCGATATGTTACTAAGCTCGAGAACAATCTCGCTTTTGAGGGCAAGACGATATGATCAAATGAGTGAGGACTTGACAAGATCCTAACTCATCAATCGAAGGGTGCACCGAAATAAGGACTAGGTAGCACGATCAGTCTTAGAAGGATGATTCAAAAACCAACACGCTAAGAATGAAATTATTGCCCTTTTACTACCAAGCAACGAGGTTGCTAGGAGTATTGATTTCACACATCACGATTCACTGGTCGACATTCTGGTTACAATAACACAGGAACCGAGGAATGAACAATGATGGTGAGAAGTATCACTACGTCAAAATTCATGAGAGTTGGTGCAGTTCTCATGACAATTCTGACATAAAGGGGGTAATACTCCAAGGTAGAACAGAACCAAAGGCTGGATTGGCATTTGATCTGCGGAATACAACTGCTTTGACCCAATCCTAGATATGGATGAGGTGCTGGAGTTTGTTTCTCCTATCATTCTACGATAGAATGGCTTGACGGACCACAAGAGTAATAGGCATCGATAAACGAACGCACGCATACTCTTGACTATCAATTGATAGGCGAGGGTCAGAGGACAACTAAAGAGGGACAACTCAAAGGAACATACGATTTTCTGAGTTGTGGATGCATGGTTTAGCATGTCGAACGAATTCCACATATTTCTTCCGGATAACCCATGCAGAAAGGTAGAACTGGCAGAGTCACAATGTAGAATCGAGAACCCATCGAGAGCACTCTGATTGTGATCTTTCGATTAGCGAGGAACATCTGCCATAAGCGGTTCATAGTATTTGGAAGAAAGGAATACCACGAACATCGAGAACTAATGCAAAGGTTACTAATAACCTAAAGGAACGAGCAAACTATCAACATGAAGCAAGTAGGGTGAATCTCGGGTTCAAAACCCAGGGATAGAATACCTACTAACCATGTGGCATCACGGGATGCTTTCCAGAATAAAGGCCAGAGTCATCACACTGGAATCACAAAACATTGCTAGATTACTAGGTGACTCCCTAAACACCTAGGGCCATAACAGTAACTCCAACATAATGTCAAGGCAATAGAATACCTCAACTCATAATTAGTGTGATTGAGCTGGCATAAAGGAGCATCGAAACCAGAGGAAAAAGATTTTGCAAATGCATCAGACTATTTAGAAACCTGGAATGACTCGGACAGCATAACGACTGTAAATGCTCAGAAAGGATTTGAGACATTCACAAAAATGGTGGCATAACCACTTAGAAGCACAATATCAAAGTTCCGAGATCAACAATTATCATACGGAAGTAGTAGGAACTGAACTGAGACTTAAATCCAACAATCTTATAAGTCTACAGATTAGTAACACGTGATCCTGATAGAAAGAAGAGATAGCCTAGTTCTTAATCCCCGTAGAAGAGAAGATGATGACTCAGATCAGAAGGCCATGAGGTATAAGGAGTAAAAAGAGCCTTACGTTCCATCCCACAATCAATTCCCTTATATAACTAAAGAATTTCTAGACTCAACTTCGACCAGTTTGGCTTGGTAATCCTACAGGCAGTCAAGCTCTGATACCAACGCTGTCAGGACCCCGACTCAATGCCACATCGATCTAGCATGTAACATCTCATATCACTTTGCGGCCTCACGCACGGTATTCCACGGGTGTCGCCTTACCTTAGCCCGGGACCGTTTGCGCCTTTTGGCACACATATATGACAGTGTCGCTAGCATCCATATGATAAGGAGCCCGGGCTGACATGGCTAGTCGTAAACCCAAAGTGGCACAGACTTACAGGGACAGGCATCCATGACCCAGCATCGAACGTGTCGGTCATCAGCGAGTGAATCCAGGCTGTAGCACTGGGCTAACAGGACTCCGGTGAACCAGGCTGTAGCAGGCTAACAGGACTCCGGTACTCATCGCGTGACATTTCCCCGAAGGGACAGACACAGGAACGAAGAAGGACACATGCCGGCCAGCCTAAGTGTTCCGGAGCAGTAGCAAGCTACCATGGCTCAGTGAAACACTAGGAGACATTTCCCCGTAAGAGAGGCTACTAAAGATAAACAACTAGATGGTCAGATCCCACACATACCAAGCATTTCAATAACATACACACAATATGCTCGATATGTGCAATACAACATGGCATCACAAAATGACTCTACGACTCAGTAGTTATTAGGCTCCGAGGAGCGAGATATTACAAACAGGGGTCTCACGACCCAACAATCAGAGCATACAAGTGAAAGCACAAACGGAAGCTATCATGTCTGAGTACAGACATCTAGAAATGAAAAAGGCTGAGAAGCCTGACTATCTACCAGATCCTGCCGGGGGCACAAGATCGTAGCTGAGGTAACAAGCTAAACGTCAAAGTCCACGTGGAACTACTAGTGAGACTGAAGTCTCTCTGCAAAAACATAAAATAGGCAAACGTGAGTACAAATGTACCCAGCAAGACTTACATCAGAACTAACTACATATGCATCATTATCAACAAGGGGGTGGAGGGGTTTAACTGCAGCAAGCCAGCTTTGACTCGGTGGCTATCCTAAACTACGACTGCAAGTAACTCTTTTGAGGTGGCGCACACGAGTCCACATATTCACCAACCAATACACCACTATGGAACCGCTCCCGTCTCCCTACGAGAACGCCATCCATAGCACTCACGCTTATCTTGCGTATTTTAGAGTATCCACTTTCACTTGTCTATGAACTGATATAAGCAACCCAGAAGTCCTTTTCCGCGGACACGGCTATTCGAATAGATCATATTAACCCTGCAGGGGTGTACTTCTTCACACACGCTCTCACCACTTACCGTTGTTTACATGACATGTACTCGGCAACCTTCAAGCGGAAGCCCAACGTGGGTGTCGGCCACGGCCTGCCTAAACACTCAAGTCTCTAGTCCAGGTTTATCGCCTATTCGGGTTCCATCCATGAGGAGATCCGGCCGGAGTTTCGCTCACAGCCCCAAACGATGTGAACAGGGTTCCCGAGATACCAAACGGGCATCCGGTACACCGTGCCACGTACCTACCGCATCACAGCCCACCCCTACGGTCAGCGCTGTCCACGGCCTCCAGTAGGCTACAAACACCAGAAACTACTTGCAACTCCTGGACAGAGGACAAGGGTGATTAAGAAGCCGAGAGGGTCCATTGGTTTCGGGCCCAATGCGTGGTAGTAGCTGAATCATGGATCACAAACACAGAACTCAGTTCCTGAGGACGGCTGCAATGAGACAACCCACCATGTACTCCTACATGGCCTCTCACCGCTACCTTTACCAAATCGTGTTCACACACTTAGCTCACACACAGTAGGACATGTTCACACGTCTCTGATTCATCCCCGATGAATCAGACCTGACTCAACTCTAAGCAGTAGCAGGCATGACAAACAAACATGAATGAGTAGGCACAACAGGGCTCAAACAACTCCTACTCATGCTAGTGGGTTTCATCTATTTACTGTGGAATGACAGGTCATGCAAAGGATAAAGGGGTTCAGCTACCGCAGCAAGTAACAGATGAATCGATGTTGTCCTAATGCAGTAAAAGAGAGCAGGAGCGAGAGAGTGGGATTTTATCGGAATGAACAAGGGGGTTTTGCTTGCCTGGCACTTCTGGAGATAACATTGAGTCTTCATCAGTGTCAACGATCACATCATCGGTATCACGTCTATCGAGAGGGGACAAATACCGGCAACACAGAAAGGAACACAATCAATGCAATGCACAATATGATGCATGCTATGACATGGCAATATGAATGTGTTTTGGGCTAATGCGACTAGCAACAGATTAAATGAAGTTGGTTTGAATATAAAATTCAAATTCCAACTCCATATGTGGTTATTTAAATGTCATTCACTTCATTTGCCCTAAACAGTAGTGATAAGTTGTTCTAACATGCATGAAAATGGTACAGATGGATTCCTTGAATTTTTCTGATAATTTTTTATATATAAATTATTTAATTTGGAGTTACGGTTAATTTTCTATGATTTATTGAAGTTTAGGGCATTTTTCTGGAATTTCAGAATTAAATTAAATCCAGAAAGCATTACTGCGTCAGCATGACGTTGGCATGACGTCAGCAAGTCAACAGGGGCCGGCTCGGGTCAAACCTGACGTGTGGGGTCCACACGTCAGTGACACAGGGGCTAATCCCGCGTTGACCCGGGCTTTGACCCACTACGGGGCCCACTGTCAGTGGCTGTGGGGGGGGGTGTTTAGGCGTCATTAGTGCTAATTAGGCGTGCCACGTCGGCAGTCGCCGGAGTTCGGCCGGCGACGACCAAAACTGCGGCGGGAGCTCGCCGGAGTGGCGCTGCGAGCGGTTTTGGGCCAAGCCAAGGGCACCAGAGGGTTGCCCTTGCTTGCGCGCATCCAAAGGAGGCATGCGGGAGGCGCGGGGTGGCCGGAGCTCGCCGGAGTGGGGGCCGCGGCGGCTGCCGGAGCTCGGGTTTGGGCGGAGCGAGGTTACAGGGCGCTAGGGGGCTGGCTGAGGGGCTATGCGGACTCCTGGGGCAGCTAGGAGCACGCTAGGCTCGTCGGAGTGGCCGCAACAGCACGTCAGTGCCATGCCCGGCGTCCATGGCGGACGGCGGCGCTCGGGAATGTGGCCGGGGTGCTACGGCACGGGAACGAACAAAATGAAGGAGGGGAAACGGAGTGGAGCTCACAGGGGTTGCGACGGTGGCCTCGGGGAGCTCGGGGAGACACCGGAGCCGACGAATTTGACGAAGATGGCCGGCGGGTCCGAGGTAGAAGACGACGGCGATGGCGGTGATGCAGGGGCTCCCGCGGTGCGCTTCTCGGCGAGGAGGAAGAGGTGGTCGGGGCGGATCTCCTGGGTACTTCGGGTGGCAGTGAGGAGCACGGTGGCTACGGCGAACGGCGACGGCGACGACGTGCTCCGCTCGGGCGCGTGCAGGGAGAGAGCAGAGAAGGGAACGGGTTCCAGGGGAAGAGAGAGGCGGTCGAGGGGGTCGAGGCGTCTCCGTGGCGTCGCGAGGGAGTCGGGGAGGCTGCCACGGCGAAGCAGGAGGTGGCCGGCGCTCTTCGGGCGCGCGCCACGCCTCGCCTCTGCCTACTGGCAGAGGAAGAAGAGGACAAGGGGGGGGAGGTGGGCTGGCCAGGTGGCCGGGCTGCTGGCTGGGCCGGCCAGGTGAGGCCCAGGTGGGCTTGGTAGGCGCCAGGTAGTTTGCTCTCTCTCTCTCTTTCTGTTTCTATTCTGTTTTATATTTTTCTTCTGTTTTTGTTTTATTTAAATTATTTTGCCACTGTTTTGAATTTTAAAATAATTCAAACAATGCCAAAAACTCCACTGAATATTTTATATTGCTAGATGGACTTTTCCAAAAGCTTATAAAATATTTCAGGGATATTTGAAATTATATTCTAATTATATGAATATAATTCAAATTCAAATAGCTAATGATTTAAATTCAAAGTCCCAAAAATAAATCCTTAAAAATGTTCAATTTTTTGGTTGGGACCAGAACCCTTACCAAAATTATCAAACATTTATGAAGAGCCCTTTTGGAGCAATGAATGAGATTTCTAGGGTTTTTGCCCCTCTTTTATTTAGGGTTTTGAGGCTTCCAATATTCCTCAATTCAAGTTTTCAAAAATATAGACATGATGCACACATGAAGCTAACCTAGAGCAATGCCAGAAGCTAGGGATGTGACAGACCGACACGTAATCACACCTTGGGGTTCAACATTATGGCAATCGCTTCGGGACCCCAAAACGGCGAGTAATAGTCCATAAAACTGGTCAGAATTGGCCAAAACTATAAGTATTGACGACGGACACGTAAACGCACCCCGAGGATCATCAATCGTGGAAATCGCTCTAGGACACCAAAACACTGAGTAATAGTCCAAGAAACGGGCCAGAATCGGGCAAAACTGTGAGTGTTGATGATCGAGACGTACTCGCACCTTGGGGTTCAACAACTCTGGAAATTGCTTTGGGACCCCAAAATGGTGGGTAATAGTCTAGGAAACAAGTCAGAATTGGCCAAAACTATGAGTGTTGATGACATACACGTAAATGCATCCTGGGATCGTCAATCGTGGAAATCGCTCTGGGGCCCCAAAACGCTGAGTAATAGTGCATGAAACGGACCAAAATCGACCAAAAATGGGAGTGTTCATGACCGGCACGTAAACGCACCCTAGGGGTCGTTAATAGTGGAAATCACAACGGGACCCCAAAAATGAGTAATAGTCCAAGAAAAGGGCCAGATCGGCCGAAATTGCGAGTCTTGACGACCAACACGTAAGCACACCTTGGGGTCCGACAACCATGGAAATTGCTTTGGAACCCCAAAACAGTGAGTAATAGTCCACGCAATAGGTCAGAATCGACATAAACTACGGTGTTGATGACCGACACCTAAACGGACCTCGGGGTTCATCTATTGTGGAAATCAAATCAGGACACCAAAACTGAGTAATAGTCCAAGAAACGGGCCAGAATCGACCCAAAATGCGAGTATTGACGACCAACATGTAAGCATACCTTGGGGTTCGACAACCATGGAAATCGCTTGGGGACCCCAAAATAGTGAGTAATAGTCCAGGAAAGAGCCCAGAATCAGACAAATCTAGGATTATTGATGAACGATACATAAAAGCACCTTGGGGTTCGTCAATCATTGAAATCGCTTAGAGAACCCAAATCAATGAGTAATAGTCCATGAAACGGGCCAAAATCGGCCAAAACTGCGAGTGTTGATGACCGACATGTAATCTCATCTTGGGGTTCTACAACTATGGATATCGCTTTGGGACGCCAAAACGGTGAGTAATAGTTCATGAAACGTGTCAGAATTGGCCAAAACTAAGAGTGTTGATGACGGACACGTAAGCGCACCCCGGGGATCATCAATCATGGAACTTGCTCTGGGACCCCAAAACACTGATTAATTGTCCAAGAAACGGTCCAGAATCGGCCAAAACTATGAGTGTTGATGACGAACACGTAAAAACACCTTGGGGTTCAACAACTATGGAAATTGCTTTGGGACCCCAAAACGGTGAGTAATAGTCCACGAAACTGGTCAGAATTGGCCAAAACTCTGAGTGCTGACGACGGACACGTAAACGCATCCCGATGATCATCAATCATGGAAATCGCTCTGGGACCCCAAAACACTGACTAATAGGTCAAGAAACAGGCCAGAATCGGCCAAAACTATGAGTGTTGATGACCGAGACGTAATCGCACCTTGGTGTTCAACAACTATGCAAATCGCTTTGGGACCCCAAAACGGTAAGTAATAGTCCAGGAAACAGGTCAGAATTGGCCAAAACTGTGATCGTCAATCATGGAAATCCCTCTGTGGCCCCAAAACGCTGAGTAATAGTGCATGAAACGGACCAAAATCGACCAAAAATGGGAGTGTTCATGACCGACACGTAAACGCACCCTAGGAGTCGTCAATATTGGAAATCTCTACGGGACCCCAAAAATGAGTAATAGTCCAAGAAACTGGCCAGATCGGCCAAAATTGCGAGTCTCGACGACCAACACGTAAGCACACCTTGGGGTTCGACAAACATGGAAATCGCTATGGAACCCCAAATCAGTGGGTAATAGTCCACAAAATATGTCAGAATCGACATAAACTGCGGTGTTGATGACAGACACCTAAACGGGCCCCAGGGTTCGTCTACCGTGGAATCGGCCCAAATTGCGAGTCTTGACGACCAACATGTAAGCACACCTGGGGTTCGACAACCATAAAAATCGCTTGGGGACCCCAAAACAATGAGTAATAGTCCATCAAAGAGCCCAGAATCAGACAAATTTACGATTATTGATGAACGATACATAAACGCACCTTGGGGTTCGTCAATCATGGAAATCGCTTAGGGATCCCAAATTAGTGAGTAATAGTCCATGAAACGGGCCACAATCGGGCAAAACTACGAGTGTTGATGACCGACACGTAATCTCACCTCGGGGTTCAAAAACTATGGAAATCGCTTTGGGACCCCAAAACGGTGAGTAATAGTCCATGAAACTAGTCAGAATTGGCCAAAACTCTGAGTGCTGACGACGGACACATAAACACATCGCGAGGATCATCAATCGTAGAAATCGCTCTGGGACCCCAAAACACTGAGTAATAGTCTAAGAAACGGGCTAGAATCAGCCAAAAGTGTGAGTGTTGATGACCGAGACGTAATCACACCTTGGGGTTCAAAAACTATCCAAATCGCTTTGGGACCCCAAAACGGTGAGTAATAGTCCAGGAAACAAGTCAGAATTGGCCAAAACTGTGAGTATTGATGACAGGCACGTAAATGCACCCTGGGATCGTCAATCGTGGAAATCGCTCTAGGGCCCCAAAACACTGAGTAATAGTACATGAAATGGACCAAAATCGACCAAAAATGGGAGTGTTCATGACCGACACGTAATCGCACCCCAGGGGTCGTCAATCGTGGAAATCACTAACGGACCCCAAAAATGAGTAATAGTCCAAGAAACTGGCCAGATCGGCCAAAATTGCGAGTCTTGACGACCAACACGTAAGCACACCTTGGGGTTTGACAAACATGGAAATCGCTATGGAACCCCAAAACAGTGAGTAATAGTCCACGAAATATGTCAGAGTCGACATAAACTGCGGCGTTGATGACAGACACCTAAACGGATCATGGGGTTCATCTATCGTGGAAATCACTTCGGGACTCCAAAACTGAGTAATAGTCCAAGAAACGGGCC
Source organism: Triticum dicoccoides (assembly GCF_002162155.2). Lineage (NCBI taxonomy): Eukaryota > Viridiplantae > Streptophyta > Magnoliopsida > Poales > Poaceae > Triticum > Triticum dicoccoides. The sequence goes on from NC_041381.1 coordinate 711,436,915, forward strand.
AGAATTGGCCCAAACTGCGAGTCTTGACGACCAACACGTAAGCACACCTTGGGGTTCGACAACCATGGAAATAACTCGGGGACCCCAAAACAATGAGTAATAGTCCATCAAAGAGCCCAGAATCAGAAAAATTTACGATTATTGATGAACGATACATAAACGCACCTTGGGGTTCATCAATTATGGAAATCGCTTAGGGACCCCAAATTAGTGAGTAATAGTCCATGAAACGGGCCATAATCGGACAAAACTGCGAGTGTTCATGACCGACACGTAATCTCACCTTGGGGTTCAACAACTATGGAAATCGCTTCGGGACGCCAAAACGGTGAGTGTTGACGACAGACACGTAAACGCACCCCGGGGACCATCAATCATGGAAATCACTCTGGGCCCCAAAATACTGAGTAATAGGCCAAGAAATGGGCCAGAATCGGCCAAAACTGTGAGTGTTGATGACTGACACGTAATTGCACCTTGGTGTTCAACAACTATCAAAATCGCTTTGGGACCCTAAAACGGTGAGTAATAGTCCACGAAACTGGTCAGAATTGGCCAAAACTCTGAGTGTTGACGACGGACACGTAAACGCATCCCCAGGATCATCAATCGTGGAAATCGCTCTGAGACACCAAAACACTGAGTAATAGTCCAAGAAATGGGCCAGAATCGGCCAAAACTATGACTGTTGATGACCGAGGCGTAATCGCACCTTGGGGTTCAACAACTATCCAAATCGCTTTGGGACCCCAAAACGGTGAGTCATACTCCACGAAACAAGTCAGAATTGGCCAAAACTTTGAGTGCTGATGATAGACACGTAAATGCACCCTGGGATCGTCAATCGTGGAAATCGCTCTGGGCCCCAAAACGCTGAGTAATAGTGCATGAAACGGACCAAAATCGACCAAAAATGGGAGTGTTCATGATAGACACGTAATCGCACCCTAGGGGTCGTCAATCATGGAAATCACTACGTGACTCCAAAAATGAGCAGTAGTCCAAGAAACGGGCCAGATCGGGTGAAATTGCGCGTCTTGGCGACCAACACGTAAGCACACCTTGGGGTTCGACAAACATGGAAATCGCTATGGAACCCCAAAACAGTGAGTAATAGTCCACGAAAGATGTCAGAATCGACATAAATTGCGGCGTTGATGACAGACACCTAAACGGACCCTTGGGTTCATCTATTGTGGAAATCACTTCGGGACTCCAAAACTGAGTAATAGTCCAAGAAACAGGCCAGAATCGGCCCAAACTGCGAGTCTTGACGACCAACACGTAAGCACACCTTGGGGTTCGACAACCATGGAAATCGCTCGGGGACCCTAAAACAATGAGTAATAGTCCATCAAAGAGCCCAGAATCAGACAAATTTATGATTATTGATGAACGATACATAAACACACCTTGGGGTTCGTCAATCATGGAAATCGCTCAGGGACCCCAAATTAGTGAGTAATAGTCCATGAAACGGGCCAGAATCGGCCAAAACTACGAGTGTTCATGACCGACACATAATCTCATCTTAGCGTTCAACAACTATGGAAATCGCTTAGGGACGCCAAAACAGTGTGTAATAGTCCACGAAACGGGTCAGAATTGGCCAAAACTGTTAGTGTTGATGACGGACACGTAAACGCACCTCGGGGATCATCAATCATGGAACTCGCTCTGGGACCCCAAAACCCTGAGTAATACTCCAAGAAACGGGCCAGAATCGGCCAAAACTGTTAGTGTTGATGACCGACACGTAATAGCACCTTGGGGTTCAACAACTATCGAAATCGCTTCGGGACCCCAAAACGGTGAGTAATAGTCCATGAAACTTGTCAGAATTGGCCAAAAGTCTGAGTGCTGACGACGGACACATAAACACACCCTGATGATCATCAATCGTGGAAATCGCTCTCGGAGCCCAAAACACTGAGTAATAGTCCAAGAAACGGGCCAGAATCGGCCAAAAATGCGAGTGTTGATGACCGAGACGTACTCGCACCTTGCGGTTCAACAACTATGGAAATCGCTTTGGGACCCAAAAATGGTGAGTAATAGTCCAGGAAACAATTCAGAGTTGGCCAAAACTGTGAGTGTTGATGACAGACACGTAAATGCACCCTTAGATCGTCAATCGTGGAAATCGCTCTGGGCCCCAAAATACTGAGTAATAGTGCATGAAATGGACCAAAATCGACCAAAAATAGGAGTGTTCATCACTGACACGTAAATGCAGCCTAGGGGTCGTCAATCGTGGAAATCACTACGGGACACCAAAAATGAGTAATAGTCCAGGAAACGGGCTAGATCGGCCGAAATTGCGAGTCTTGACGACCAACACGTAAGCACACCTTGGGATTCGACAACCATGGAAATTTTTTTGGAACCCCAAAACAGTGAGTAATAGTCCACAAAATAGGTCACAATCGACATAAATTGTAGTGTTGATGACCGAGACCTAAACGGACCCCGGGGTTCGTCTATCGTGGAAATCAGACCAGGACCCCAAAACTGAGTACTAGTCCAAGAAACGGGCCATAATTGACCCAAACTAAAAGTCTTGACGAACAACACGTAAGCACCCCTTGGGGTTCGACAACCATGGAAATCGTTTCGGGACGCCAAAACAGTGAGTAATAGTCCATGAAATTGGTCAGAATAGGCCCAAACTGTTTGGTATGACGACGGACACGTAAACGCACCCCGGGGATCATCAATCATGGAAATCGCTCTGGGACCCCAAAACACCGAGTAATAGTCCAAGAAACGGGCCACAAACGGCCAAAACTATGAGTGTTGATGACCGACACGTAATCGCACCTTGGGGTTCAACAACTATGGAAATCGCTCCGGGACCCCAAAAGGGTGAGTAATAGTCCAGGAAACAAGTCATAATTGGCCAAAACTATGAGTGTTGAAGAAAAACACATAAATGCACCCTGGGATCATCAATCATGGAAATCGCTCTAGGCCCCAAAACGCTGAGTAATAGTTCTTGAAACGGACCAAAATCGACCAAAACTGGGAGTGTTCATGACCGACACGTAAACGCACCCAGGGGTCGTCAATCGTGGAAATCACTACGGGACCCCAAAAATGAGTAATAGTCCAAGAAATGGGTCAGATCGGCCGAAATTGCGAGTCTTGACGACCAACAAGTAAGCACACCTTGGCGTTCGACAACCATGGAAATCGTTTGGAACCCCAAAACAGTGAGTAATAGTCCAGGAAATAGGTCAGAATCGACATAAACTACGGTGTTGATGACCGACACCTAAACGGACCCCGGGGTTTGTCTATCGTGGAAATCACTTCGGGACCCCAAAACTGAGTAACAGTCCAAGAAACGGGCCATAATCGGCCCAAACTGCGAGTCTTGACGACCAACACGTAAGCACACCTTGGGGTTCAACAACCATGGAAATCCCTTGGGGACCCCAAAACAGTGAGTAATAGTCCATGAAACAGGCTAGAATCGGCCAAAACTACGAGTGTTGATGACCGACACGTAATCTCATCTTGGGGTTCAACAACTATGGAAATCGCTTCGGGACGCCAAAACGGTGAGTAATAGTCCACGAAACGGGTCTGAATTGGCCAAACTTGTGAGTGTTGACGACGGACACATAAACGCACCACGGGGATCATCAATCAGGGAACTCGCACTAGGACCCCCAAACAATCAGTAATAGTCCAAGAAACGGGCCAGAATCGGCCAAAACTGTGAGTGTTGATGACCAACACGTAATCACACCTTTGGGTTCAACAACTATGGAAATCTCTTCGGGATCCCAAAGCGGTGAGTAATAGTCCAGGGAACAAGTCAGAATTGGCCAAAACTATGAGTGTTGATGACAGACACGTAAATGCACCCTGGGACCGTGAATCGTGGAAATCGCTTTGGGCTCGAAACACTGAGTAATAGTGCATGAAACGGACCAAAATCGACCAAAAATGGGAGTGTTCATGACCGACACATAAACGCACCCCAGGGGTCGTCAATTGTCGAAATCACTATGGAACCCCAAAACAGAGTAATAGTCCAAGAAACAGGCCAGATCGGCCGAAATTGTGAGTCTTGACGACCAACACGTAAGCACACCTTGGGGTTCGACAACCTTGGAAATCGCTTTGGAACCCCAAAACAGTGAGTAATAGTCCAGGAAATAGGTCAGAATCGACATAAACTGCGGTGTTGATGACCGCCACCTAAACGAACCCTGGGGTTCGTCTATCGTGGAAATCAAATCGGGACCCCAAAACTGAGTAATAGTCCAAGAAACGGGCCAGAATTGACCCAAACCGCGAGTCTTGACGACCAACACATAAGCACATCTTGGGGTTCTACAACCATGGAAATCGCTTGGGGACCTTAAAACAGTGAGTAATAGTCTATGAAAGAGCCCAGAATCAGATAAATCTAGGATTACTGATGAACGATACATAAACGCACCTTGGGGTTTGTCAATCTTGGAAATCACTCAGGGATCCCAAATTAGCGAGCAATAGCCCATGAAACGGGTCAGACTACGAGTGTTGACGACCGACACGTAATCTCATCTTGGGGTTCAGCAACTATGGAAATCACTGCGGGAGGCCAAAACGGTGAGTAATGGTCCACGAAACGGGTCAGAATTGGCCAAAACTGTTTGGTATGACGACGGACACGTAGATGCAGCACGAGGATCATCAATCATGGAAATCGCTCTGGGACCCCAAAACACTGAGTAATAGTCCAAGAAACGGGCCAGAATCGGCCAAAATTGTGAGTGTTTATGACCGACACGTAACCGCACCTTGGGGTTCAACAACTATGCAAATCGCTTTGGGACCCCAAAACGGTGAGTAATAGTCCAGGAAACAAGTTAGAATTGGCCAAAACTGTGAGTGTCGATGACAGACACGTAAATGCACCCTGGGATCATCAATCGTGGAAATCACTACGGGACCCCAAAAATGAGTAATAGTCCAAGAAATGGGCCAGATCGGCCGAAATTGCGAGTCTTGACGACCAACACGTAAGCACACCTTGGGGTTCGACAACCTTTGAAATCGCTTTGGAACCCCAAAACAGTGAGTGATAGTCCAGGAAATAGGTTAGAATCGACATAAACTGCGGTGTTGATGACCGACACCTAAACGGACCCCGGGGTTCGTCTATTGTGCAAATCAAATCGGGACCCCAAAAGTAAGTAATAGTCCAAGAAACGGGCCAGAATTGACCCAAACCGCGAGTCTTGACGAGCAACACATAAGCACATCTTGGGGTTCTACAACCATGGAAATCGCTTAGGACCTCAAAACAGTGAGTAATAGTCTATGAAAGAGCCCAGAATCAGACAAATCTAGGATTACTGATGAACGATACATAAACGCACCTTGGGGTTCGTCAATCTTGGAAATCACTCAGGGATCCCAAATTAGTGAGTAATAGCCCATGAAACGGGTCAGACTACGAGTGTTGACGACCGACACGTAATCTCATCTTGGGGTTCAACAACTATGGAAATCACTTCGGGAGGCCAAAACAGTGAGTAATGGTCCACGAAACGGGACAGAATTGGCCAAAACTGTTTGGTATGACGACGGACACGTAGATGCACCTTGAGGATCATCAATCATGGAAATCGCTCTGGGACCCCAAAACACTGAGTAATAGTCCAAGAAACGGGCCAGAATCCGCCAAAGCTGTGAGTGTTGATGACCGACACGTAACCGCACCTTGGGGTTCGTCTATCGTGGAAATCCCTTTGGGACCCCAAAACTGAGTAATAGTCCTAGAAACGGGCCAGAATCGGCCCAAACTACGAGTCTAGACGACCAACACGTAAGCACATCTTGGGGTTGGACAACCATGGAAACCGCTTGGGGACCCCAAAAGAGTGAGTAATAGTCCATGATAGAGCCCAGAATAAGACAAATCTTGGATTATTGATGAACTATACATAAACGCACTTTAGGGTTCATCAATCATGGAAATCGCTCAGGGAGACCAAATCAATGAGTAATAGTCCATGAAACACGCCAGAATCGGGACCCCAAAGCTGTGAGTGTTGATGACCGACACGTAATCTCATCTTGGGGTTCAACAACTATGGAAATCACTTCGGGATGGCAAAACGGTGAGTAATAGTCCACGAAATGGGTCAGAATTGGCCAAAACTATGAGTGTTGACGACAGACACGTAAACGCACCACAGGGATCATCGATCATGGAACTCGCTCTGGGACCCCCAAACACTAAGTAATAGTCCAAGAAACGGGCTATAATCGGCCAAAACTGTGAGTGTTGATGACCGACACGTAATCGCACCTTGGGGTTCAACAACTATGGAAATCGCTACAGGACCCAAAACGGTGAGTAATAGTCCATGAAACGGGTCAGAATTGGACAAAACTCTGAGTGTTGACGACGGACACGTAAACGCACCCCAAGGATCATCAATCGTGGAAATCGCTCTCGGACCCCAAAAACACTGAGTAATAGTCCAAGAAACGGGCCAGAATCGGCCAAAACTGTGAGTGTTGATGACCGAGACGTACTCGCACCTTGGGGTTCAACAACTACGGAAATCGCTTTGGGACCCCAAAACGGTGAGTAATAGTCCAGGAAATAAGTCAGAATGGGCCAAAACTGTGAGTGTTGATGATAGACACGTAAATGCTCCTTGGGATCGTCAATCGTGGAAATCGCTCTGGGGCCCCAAATGCTGAGTAATAGTGCATGAAACGGACCAAAATTGACCAAAAATGGGAGTGTTCATGACCGACACGTAAACGCACCCCAAGGGTCGTCAATCGTGGAAATCACTACAGGTCCCCAAAAATGAGTAATAGTCGAAGAAACAGGCCAGATCGGCCAACATTGCGAGTCTTAACGACCAGCACGTAAGCACACCTTGGGGTTCGACAACCATGGAAATCGCTTTGGAACCCAAAAAAGTGAATAATAGTCCAGGAAATAGGTCAGAATCAACATAAACTGCGGTGTTGATGACCGACACCTAAACGGACCCCGAGGTTTGTCTATCGTGGAAATCCCTTTGGGACTTCAAAACTGAGTAATACTCCAAGAAACGGGCCAGAATCGGCCCAAACAGCGAGTCTTGACGACCAACACGTAAGCACACCTTGGGGTTCGACAACCATGGAAATCGCTTGGGGAGCCCAAAACAGTGAGTAATAGTCCATGAAAGAGTCCAGAATCAGACAAATCTAGGATTATTGATGAACGATACATAAACACACCTTGGGGTTCGTCAATCATGGAAATCGCTCAGGGACCCCAAATCAGTGAGTAATAGTCCATGAAACAAGCCAGAATCGGCCAAAACTGCGAGTGTTGATGACCGACACGTAATCTCATCTTGGGGTTCAACAACTATGGAAATCGCTTCGGGACGACAAAACGGTGAGTAATAGTCGACGAAACGGGTCAGAATTGGCCAAAACTATGAGTGTCGACGATAGACACGTAAACGCACCACGGGGGTCATCAATCATGGAACTCGCTCTGGGACCCCAAAACACTGAGTAATAGTCCAAGAAACGGGCCAGAATCGGCCAAAACTGTGAGTGTTAATGACCGACACGTAATCACACCTTGGGGTTCAACATTATGGCAATCGCTTCGGGACCCCAAAACAGCGAGTAATAGTCCATAAAACTGGTCAGAATTGGCACAAACTGTAAGTATTGACGACGGACACGTAAACGCACCCCGAGGATCATCAATCGTGGAAATCGCTCTAGGACACCAAAACACTAAGTAGTAGTCCAAGAAACGGGCCAGAATCAGCCAAAACTGTGAGTGTTGATGATCGAGACGTACTCACACCTTGGGGTTCAACAACTCTGGAAATTGCTTTGGGACCCCAAAATGGTGGGTAATAGTCTAGGAAACAAGTCAGAATTGGCCAAAACTATGAGTGTTGATGACATACACGTAAATGCATCCTGGGATCGTCAATCGTGGAAATCGCTCTGGGGCCCCAAAACAGTGAGTAATAGTGCATGAAACGGACCAAAATCGACCAAAAATGGGAGTGTTCATGACCGGCACGTAAACGCACCCCAGGGGTCATTAATAGTGGAAATCACAACGGGACCCCAAAAATGAGTAATAGTCCAAGAAACGGGCCAGATCGGCCGAAATTGCGAGTCTTGACGACCAACACGTAAGCACACCTTGGGGTTCGACAACCATGGAAATTGCTTTGGAACCCCAAAACAGTGAGTAATAGTCCACGCAATAGGTCAGAATCTACATAAACTACGGTGTTGATGACCGACATGTAATCTCATCTTGGGGTTCTACAACTATGGATATCGCTTTGGGACGCGAAAACGGTGAGTAATAGTTCATGAAACGTGTCAGAGTTGGCCAAAACTAAGAGTGTTGACGACGGACACGTAAACGCACCCCGGGGATCATCAATCATGGAACTCGCTCTGGGACCCCAAAACACTGATTAATTGTCCAAGAAACGGTCCAGAATCGGCCAAAACTATGAGTGTTGATGACGAACACGTAATCATACCTTGGGGTTCAACAACTATGATCGTCAATCATGGAAATCGCTCTATGGCCCCAAAACGCTGAGTAATAGTGCATGAAACGGACCAAAATCGACCAAAAATGGGAGTGTTCATGACCGACACGTAAACGCACCCTAGGGGTCGTCAATATTGGAAATCTCTACGGGACCCCAAAAATGAGTAATAGTCCAAGAAACTGGCCAGATCGGCCAAAATTGCGAGTCTTGACGACCAACATGTAAGCACACCTTGGGGTTCGACAAACATGGAAATCGCTATGGAACCCCAAAACAGTGGGTAATAGTCCACGGAATATGTCAGAATCGACATAAACTGCGGTGTTGATGACAGACACCTAAACGGGCCCCAGGGTTCGTCTATCGTGGAATCGGCCCAAATTGCTAGTCTTGACGACCAACATGTAAGCACACCTGGGGTTCGACAACCATAAAAATCGCTTGGGGTCCCCAAAACAATGAGTAATAGTCCATCAAAGAGCCCAGAATCAGACAAATTTACGATTATTGATGAACGATACATAAACGCACCTTGGGGTTCGTCAATCATGGAAATCGCTTAGGGATCCCAAATTAGTGAGTAATAGTCCATGAAACGGGCCACAATCGGACAAAACTGCGAGTGTTGATGACCGACACGTAATCTCACCTCGGGGTTCAAAAACTATGGAAATCGCTTTGGGACCCCAAAACGGTGAGTAATACTCCACGAAACTGGTCAGAATTGGCCAAAACTCTGAGTGCTGATGACGGACACATAAACACATCGCGAGGATCATCAATCGTAGAAATCGCTCTGGGACCCCAAAACAGTCTAAGAAACGGGCCAGAATCAGCCAAAAGTGTGAGTGTTGATGACCGAGACGTAATCACACCTTGGGGTTCAACAACTATCCAAATCGCTTTGGGACCCCAAAATGGTGAGTAATACTCCAGGAAATAAGTTAGAATTGGCCAAAACTGTGAGTATTGATGACAGGCACGTAAATGCACCCTGGGATCGTCAATCGTGGAAATCGCTCTAGGGCCCCAAAACGCTGAGTAATAGTACATGAAATGGACCAAAATCGACCAAAAATGGGAGTGTTCATGACCGACACGTAATCGCACCCTAGGGGTCGTCAATCGTGGAAATCACTACCGGACCCCAAAAATGAGTAATAGTCCAAGAAACTGGCCAGATCGGCCAAAATTGCGAGTCTTGACGACCAACACGTAAGCACACCTTGGGGTTTGACAAACATGGAAATCGCTATGGAACCCCAAAACAGTGAGTAATAGTCCACGAAATATGTCAGAGTTGACATAAACTGCGGCGTTGATGACAGACACCTAAACGGACCATGGGGTTCATCTATCGTGGAAATCACTTCGGGACTCCAAAACTGAGTAATAGTCCAAGAAACGGGCCGGAATTGGCCCAAACTGCGAGTCTTGACGACCAACACGTAAGCACACCTTGGGGTTCGACAACCATGGAAATAGCTCGGGGACCCCAAAACAATGAGTAATTGTCCATCAAAGAGCCCAGAATCAGACAAATTTATGATTATTGATGAACGATACATAAACGCACCTTGGGGTTCATCAATCATGGAAATCGCTTAGGGACCCCAAATTAGTGAGTAATAGTCCATGAAACGGGCCATAATCGGACAAAACTGTGAGTGTTAATGACCGACACGTAATCACACCTTGGGGTTCAACATTATGGCAATCGCTTCGGGACCCCAAAACGGCGAGTAATAGTCCATAAAACTGGTCAGAATTGGCACAAACTGTAAGTATTGACGACGGACACGTAAACGCACCCCGAGGATCATCAATCGTGGAAATCGCTCTAGGACACCAAAACACTAAGTAGTAGTCCAAGAAACGGGCCAGAATCAGCCAAAACTGTGAGTGTTGATGATCGAGACGTACTCACACCTTGGGGTTCAACAACTCTGGAAATTGCTTTGGGACCCCAAAATGGTGGGTAATAGTCTAGGAAACAAGTCAGAATTGGCCAAAACTATGAGTGTTGATGACATACACGTAAATGCATCCTGGGATCGTCAATCGTGGAAATCGCTCTGGGGCCCCAAAACAGTGAGTAATAGTGCATGAAACGGACCAAAATCGACCAAAAATGGGAGTGTTCATGACCGGCACGTAAACGCACCCCAGGGGTCGTTAATAGTGGAAATCACAACGGGACCCCAAAAATGAGTAATAGTCCAAGAAACGGGCCAGATCGGCCGAAATTGCGAGTCTTGACGACCAACACGTAAGCACACCTTGGGGTTCGACAACCATGGAAATTGCTTTGGAACCCCAAAACAGTGAGTAATAGTCCACGCAATAGGTCAGAATCTACATAAACTACGGTGTTGATGACCGACATGTAATCTCATCTTGGGGTTCTACAACTATGGATATCGCTTTGGGACGCGAAAACGGTGAGTAATAGTTCATGAAACGTGTCAGAGTTGGCCAAAACTAAGAGTGTTGACGACGGACACGTAAACGCACCCCGGGGATCATCAATCATGGAACTCGCTCTGGGACCCCAAAACACTGATTAATTGTCCAAGAAACGGTCCAGAATCGGCCAAAACTATGAGTGTTGATGACGAACACGTAATCATACCTTGGGGTTCAACAACTATGATCGTCAATCATGGAAATCGCTCTATGGCCCCAAAACGCTGAGTAATAGTGCATGAAACGGACCAAAATCGACCAAAAATGGGAGTGTTCATGACCGACACGTAAACGCACCCTAGGGGTCGTCAATATTGGAAATCTCTACGGGACCCCAAAAATGAGTAATAGTCCAAGAAACTGGCCAGATCGGCCAAAATTGCGAGTCTTGACGACCAACATGTAAGCACACCTTGGGGTTCGACAAACATGGAAATCGCTATGGAACCCCAAAACAGTGGGTAATAGTCCACGGAATATGTCAGAATCGACATAAACTGCGGTGTTGATGACAGACACCTAAACGGGCCCCAGGGTTCGTCTATCGTGGAATCGGCCCAAATTGCTAGTCTTGACGACCAACATGTAAGCACACCTGGGGTTCGACAACCATAAAAATCGCTTGGGGTCCCCAAAACAATGAGTAATAGTCCATCAAAGAGCCCAGAATCAGACAAATTTACGATTATTGATGAACGATACATAAACGCACCTTGGGGTTCGTCAATCATGGAAATCGCTTAGGGATCCCAAATTAGTGAGTAATAGTCCATGAAACGGGCCACAATCGGACAAAACTGCGAGTGTTGATGACCGACACGTAATCTCACCTCGGGGTTCAAAAACTATGGAAATCGCTTTGGGACCCCAAAACGGTGAGTAATACTCCACGAAACTGGTCAGAATTGGCCAAAACTCTGAGTGCTGATGACGGACACATAAACACATCGCGAGGATCATCAATCGTAGAAATCGCTCTGGGACCCCAAAACAGTCTAAGAAACGGGCCAGAATCAGCCAAAAGTGTGAGTGTTGATGACCGAGACGTAATCACACCTTGGGGTTCAACAACTATCCAAATCGCTTTGGGACCCCAAAATGGTGAGTAATACTCCAGGAAATAAGTTAGAATTGGCCAAAACTGTGAGTATTGATGACAGGCACGTAAATGCACCCTGGGATCGTCAATCGTGGAAATCGCTCTAGGGCCCCAAAACGCTGAGTAATAGTACATGAAATGGACCAAAATCGACCAAAAATGGGAGTGTTCATGACCGACACGTAATCGCACCCTAGGGGTCGTCAATCGTGGAAATCACTACCGGACCCCAAAAATGAGTAATAGTCCAAGAAACTGGCCAGATCGGCCAAAATTGCGAGTCTTGACGACCAACACGTAAGCACACCTTGGGGTTTGACAAACATGGAAATCGCTATGGAACCCCAAAACAGTGAGTAATAGTCCACGAAATATGTCAGAGTTGACATAAACTGCGGCGTTGATGACAGACACCTAAACGGACCATGGGGTTCATCTATCGTGGAAATCACTTCGGGACTCCAAAACTGAGTAATAGTCCAAGAAACGGGCCGGAATTGGCCCAAACTGCGAGTCTTGACGACCAACACGTAAGCACACCTTGGGGTTCGACAACCATGGAAATAGCTCGGGGACCCCAAAACAATGAGTAATTGTCCATCAAAGAGCCCAGAATCAGACAAATTTATGATTATTGATGAACGATACATAAACGCACCTTGGGGTTCATCAATCATGGAAATCGCTTAGGGACCCCAAATTAGTGAGTAATAGTCCATGAAACGGGCCATAATCGGACAAAACTGTGAGTGTTAATGACCGACACGTAATCACACCTTGGGGTTCAACATTATGGCAATCGCTTCGGGACCCCAAAACGGCGAGTAATAGTCCATAAAACTGGTCAGAATTGGCACAAACTGTAAGTATTAACGACGGACACGTAAACGCACCCCGAGGATCATCAATCGTGGAAATCGCTCTAGGACACCAAAACACTGAGTAGTAGTCCAAGAAACGGGCCAGAATCAGCCAAAACTGTGAGTGTTGATGATCGAGACGTACTCACACCTTGGGGTTCAACAACTCTGGAAATTGCTTTGGGACCCCAAAATGGTGGGTAATAGTCTAGGAAACAAGTCAGAATTGGCCAAAACTATGAGTGTTGATGACATACACGTAACTGCATCCTGGGATCGTCAATCGTGGAAATTGCTCTGGGGCCCCAAAACACTGAGTAATAGTGCATGAAACGGACCAAAATCGACCAAAAATGGGAGTGTTCATGACCGGCACGTAAACGCACCCCAGGGGTCGTTAATAGTGGAAATCACAACGGGACCCCAAAAATGAGTAATAGTCCAAGAAACGGGCCAGATCGGCCGAAATTGCGAGTCTTGACGACCAACACGTAAGCACACCTTGGGGTTCGACAACCATGGAAATTGCTTTGGAACCCCAAAACAGTGAGTAATAGTCCACGCAATAGGTCAGAATCTACATAAACTACGGTGTTGATGACCGACATGTAATCTCATCTTGGGGTTCTACAACTATGGATATCGCTTTGGGACGCCAAAACGGTGAGTAATAGTTCATGAAACGTGTCAGAATTGGCCAAAACTAAGAGTGTTGACGACGGACACGTAAACGCACCCCGGGGATCATCAATCATGGAACTCGCTCTGGGACCCCAAAACACTGATTAATTGTCCAAGAAACGGTCCAGAATCGGCCAAAACTATGAGTGTTGATGACGAACACGTAATCATACCTTGGGGTTCAACAACTATGGAAATTGCTTTGGGACCCCAAAACGGTGAGTAATAGTCTACGAGACTGGTCAGAATTGGCCAAAACTCTGAGTGCTGACGACGGACACGTAAACGCATCCCGATGATCATCAATCGTGGAAATCGCTCTGGGACCCCAAAACACTGAGTAATAGTCCAAGAAACAGGCCAGAATCGGCCAAAACTATGAGTGTTGATGACCGAGACGTAATCGCACCTTGGTGTTCAACAACTATGCAAATCGCTTTGGGACCCCAAAACGGTAAGTAATAGTCCAGGAAACAAGTCAGAATTGGCCAAAACTGTGATCGTCAATCATGGAAATCGCTCTGTGGCCCCAAAACGCTGAGTAATAGTGCATGAAACGGACCAAAATCGACCAAAAATGGGAGTGTTCATGACCGACACGTAAACGCACCCTAGGGGTCGTCAATATTGGAAATCTCTACGGGACCCCAAAAATGAGTAATTGTCCAAGAAACTGGCCAGATCGGCCAAAATTGCGAGTCTTGACGACCAACACGTAAGCACACCTTGGGGTTCGACAAACATGGAAATCGCTATGGAACCCCAAAACAGTGGGTAATAGTCCACGAAATATGTCAGAATCGACATAAACTGCGGTGTTGATGACAGACACCTAAACGGGCCCCAGGGTTCGTCTATCGTGGAATCGGCCCAAATTGCGAGTCTTGACGACCAACATGTAAGCACACCTGGGGTTCGACAACCATAAAAATCGCTTGGGGTCCCCAAAACTATGAGTAATAGTCCATCAAAGAGCCCAGAATCAGACAAATTTACGATTATTGATGAACGATACATAAACGCACCTTGGGGTTCGTCAATCATGGAAATCGCTTAGGGATCCTAAATTAGTGAGTAATAGTCCATGAAACGGGCCACAATCGGACAAAACTGCGAGTGTTGATGACCGACACGTAATCTCACCTCGGGGTTCAAAAACTATGGAAATCGCTTTGGGACCCCAAAACGGTGAGTAATAGTCCACGAAACTGGTCAGAATTGGCCAAAACTCTGAGTGCTGACGACGGACACATAAACACATCGCGAGGATCATCAAACGTAGAAATCGCTCTGGGACCCCAAAACAGTCTAAGAAACGGGCCAGAATCAGCCAAAAGTGTGAGTGTTGATGACCGAGACGTAATCACACCTTGGGGATCAACAACTATCCAAATCGCTTTGGGACCCCAAAATGGTGAGTAATAGTCCAGGAAACAAGTTAGAATTGGCCAAAACTGTGAGTATTGATGACAGGCACGTAAATGCACCCTGGGATCGTCAATCGTGGAAATCGCTCTAGGGCCCCAAAATGCTGAGTAATAGTACATGAAATGGACCAAAATCGACCAAAAATGGGAGTGTTCATGACCGACACGTAATCGCACCCTAGGGGTCGTCAATCGTGGAAATCACTACCGGACCCCAAAAATGAGTAATAGTCCAAGAAACTGGCCAGATCGGCCAAAATTGCGAGTCTTGACGACCAACACGTAAGCACACCTTGGGGTTTGACAAACATGGAAATCGCTATGGAACCCCAAAACAGTGAGTAATAGTCCACGAAATATGTCAGAGTTGACATAAACTGCGGCGTTGATGACAGACACCTAAACGGACCATGGGGTTCATCTATCGTGGAAATCACTTCGGGACTCCAAAACTGAGTAATAGTCCAAGAAACGGGCCGGAATTGGCCCAAACTGCGAGTCTTGACGACCAACACGTAAGCACACCTTGGGGTTCGACAACCATGGAAATAGCTCGGGGACCCCAAAACAATGAGTAATTGTCCATCAAAGAGCCCAGAATCAGACAAATTTACGATTATTGATGAACGATACATAAACGCACCTTGGGGTTCATCAATCATGGAAATCGCTTAGGGACCCCAAATTAGTGAGTAATAGTCCATGAAACGGGCCATAATCGGACAAAACTGCGAGTGTTGATGACCCACACGTAATCTCACCTTGGGGTTCAACAACTATGGAAATCGCTTCGGGACCCCAAAATGGTGAGTGTTGACGACAGACACGTAAACGCACCCCGGGGACCATCAATCATGGAAATCACTCTGGGCCCCAAAATACTGAGTAATAGGCCAAGAAATGGGCCAGAATCGGCCAAAACTGTGACTGTTGATGACTGACACGTAATGGCACCTTGGTGTTCAACAACTATCAAAATCGCTTTGGCACCCTAAAACGGTGAGTAATAGTCCACGAAACTGGTCAGAATTGGCCAAAACTCTGAGTGTTGACGACGGACACGTAAACGCATCCCCAGGATCATCAATCGTGGAAATCGCTCTGAGACCCCAAAACACTGAGTAATAGTCCAAGAAACAGGCCAGAATCGGCCAAAACTATGACTGTTGATGACCGAGGCGTAATCGCACCTTGGGGTTCACCAACTATCCAAATCGCTTTGGGACCCCAAAACGGTGAGTCATACTCCACGAAACAAGTCAGAATTGGCCAAAGCTTTGAGTGCTGATGATAGACACGTAAATGCACCCTGGGATCGTCAATCATGGAAATCGCTCTGGGCCCCAAAACGCTGAGTAATAGTGCATGAAACGGACCAAAATCGACCAAAAATGGGAGTGTTCATGACCGACACGTAAACGCACCCTAGGGGTCGTCAATATTGGAAATCTCTACGGGACCCCAAAAATGAGTAATAGTCCAAGAAACTGGCCAGATCGGCCAAAATTGCGAGTCTTGACGACCAACACGTAAGCACACCTTGGGGTTCGACAAACATGGAAATCGCTATGGAACCCCAAAACAGTGGGTAATAGTCCACGAAATATGTCAGAATCGACATAAACTGCGGTGTTGATGATAGACACGTAAATGCACCCTGGGATCGTCAATCGTGGAAATCGCTCTGGGCCCCAAATGCTGAGTAATAGTGCATGAAACGGACCAAAATCGACCAAAAATGGGAGTGTTCATGACAGACACGTAATCGCACCCCAGGGGTCGTCAATCGTGGAAATCACTACGTGACTCCAAAAATGAGTAGTAGTCCAAGAAACAGGCCAGATCGGGTGAAATTGCGCGTCTTGGCGACCAACACGTAAGCACACCTTGGGGTTCGACAAACATGGAAATGGCTATGGAACCCCAAAACAGTGAGTAATAGTCCACGAAATATGTCAGAATGGACATAAACTGCGGCGTTGATGATAGACACCTAAACGGACCCTGGGGTTCATCTATCGTGGAAATCACTTCGGGACTCCAAAACTGAGTAATAGTCCAAGAAACGGGCCAGAATCGGCCCAAACTGCGAGTCTTGACGACCAACACGTAAGCACACCTTGGGGTTTGACAACCATGGAAATAGCTCGGGGACCCCAAAACAATGAGTAATAGTCCATCAAAGAGCCCAGAATCAGACAAATTTATGATTATTGATGAACAATACATAAACGCACCTTGGGGTTCGTCAATCATGGAAATCGCTTAGGGACCCCAAATCAGTGAGTAATAGTCCATGAAACGGGCCATAATCGGACAAAACTGCGAGTGTTGATGACCCACACGTAATCTCACCTTGGGGTTCAACAACTATGGAAATCGCTTCGGGACCCCAAAACAGTGAGTGTTGACGACAGACACGTAAACGCACCCCGGGGACCATCAATCATGGAAATCGCTCTGGGCCCCAAAATACTGAGTAATAGGCCAAGAAATGGGCCAGAATCGGCCAAAACTGTGAGTGTTGATGTCTGACACGTAATCGCACCTTGGTGTTCAACAACTATCGAAATCGCTTTGGGACCCCAAAACGGTGAGTAATGTTCCACGAAACTGGTCAGAATTGGCCAAAACTCTGAGTGTTGACGACGGACACGTAAACGCATCCCCAGGATCATCAATCGTGGAAATCGCTCTGAGACCCCAAAACACTGAGTAATAGTCCAAGAAACGGGCCAGAATCGGCCAAAACTATGAGTGTTGATGACCGAGGCGTAATCGCACCTTGGGGTTCAACAACTATGCAAATCGCTTTGGGACCCCAAAACGGTGAGTCATACTCCACGAAACAAGTCAGAATTGGCCAAAACTTTGAGTGTTGATGACAGACACGTAAATGCACCCTGGGATCGTCAATCGTGGAAATCGCTCTGGGCCCCAAAATGCTGAGTAATAGTGCATGACACGGACCAAAATCGACCAAAAATGGGAGTGTTCATGACAGACACGTAAACACACCCAAGGAATCGTCAACCGTGGAAATCACTACGTGACTCCAAAATGAGTAGTAGTCCAAGAAACCGGCCAGACCGGGAGAAATTGCGCGTCTTGGCGACCAACACGTAAGCACACCTTGGGGTTCGACAAACATGGAAATCGCTATGGAACCGCAAAATAGTGAGTAATAGTCCGCGAAATATGTCAGAATGGACATAAACTGCGGCGTTGATGACAGACACCTAAACGGACCCTGGGTTCATCTATCGTGGAAATCACTTCGGGACTCCAAAACTGAGTAATAGTCCAAGAAACGGGCCAGAATCGGCCCAAACTGCGAGTCTTGACGACCAACACGTAAGCACACCTTGGGGTTCGACAACCATGGAAATCGCTCGGGGACCCCAAAACAATGAGTAATAGTCCATCAAAGAGCCCAGAATCAGACAAATTTACGATTATTGATGAACGATACATAAACGCACCTTGGGGTTCGTCAATCATGGAAATCGCTCAGGGACCCCAAATCCGTGAGTAATAGTCCATGAAACGGGCCATAATCGGACAAAACTGCGAGTGTTGATGACCCACACGTAATCTCACCTTGGGGTTCAACAACTATGGAAATCGCTTCGGGACCCCAAAACGGTGAGTGTTGACGACAGACACGTAAACGCACCCCGGGGACCATCAATCATGGAAATCGCTCTGGGCCCCAAAATACTGAGTAATAGGCCAAGAAATGGGCCAGAATCGGCCAAAACTATGAGTGTTGATGACTGACACGTAATCGCACCTTGGTGTTCAACAACTATCGGAATCGCTTTGGGACCCCAAAACGGTGAGTAATAGTCCACGAAACTGGTCAGAATTGGCCAAAACTCTGAGTGTTGACGACGGACACGTAAACGCATCCCCAGGATCATCAATCGTGGAAATCGCTCTGAGACCCCAAAACACTGAGTAATAGTCCAAGAAACGGGCCAGAATCGGCAAAAACTATGAGTGTTGATGACCGAGGCGTAATCGCACCTTGGGGTTCAACAACTATGCAAATCGCTTTGGGACCCCAAAACGGTGAGTCATACTCCACGAAACAAGTCAGAATTGGCCAAAACTTTGAGTGTTGATGACAGACACGTAAATGCACCCTGGGATCGTCAATCGTGGAAATCGCTCTGGGCCCCAAAATGCTGAGTAATAGTGCATGACACGGACCAAAATCGACCAAAAATGGGAGTGTTCATGACAGACACGTAAACACACCCAAGGAATCGTCAACCGTGGAAATCACTACGTGACTCCAAAATGAGTAGTAGTCCAAGAAACCGGCCAGACCGGGAGAAATTGCGCGTCTTGGCGACCAACACGTAAGCACACCTTGGGGTTCGACAAACATGGAAATCGCTATGGAACCGCAAAACAGTGAGTAATAGTCCGCGAAATATGTCAGAATGGACATAAACTGCGGCGTTGATGACAGACACCTAAACGGACCCTGGGTTCATCTATCGTGGAAATCACTTCGGGACTCCAAAACTGAGTAATAGTCCAAGAAACGGGCCAGAATCGGCCCAAACTGCGAGTCTTGACGACCAACACGTAAGCACACCTTGGGGTTCGACAACCATGGAAATCGCTCGGGGACAGTAATAGTCCATCAAAGAGCCCAGAATCAGACAAATTTACGATTATTGATGAACGATACATAAACGCACCTTGGGGTTCGTCAATCATGGAAATCGCTCAGGGACCCCAAATCAGTGAGTAATAGTCCATGAAACGGGCCATAATCGGACAAAACTGCGAGTGTTAATGACCCACACGTAATCTCACCTTGGGGTTCAACAACTATGGAAATCGCTTCGGGACCCCAAAACGGTGAGTGTTGACGACAGACACGTAAACGCACCCCGGGGACCATCAATCATGGAAATCGCTCTGGGCCCCAAAATACTGAGTAATAGGCCAAGAAATGGGCCAGAATCGGCCAAAACTGTGAGTGTTGATGACTGACACGTAATCGCACCTTGGTGTTCAACAACTATCGAAATCGCTTTGGGACCCCAAAACGGTGAGTAATAGTCCATGAAACTGGTCAGAATTGGCCAAAACTCTGAGTGTTGACGACGGACACGTAAACGCATCCCCAGGATCATCAATCGTGGAAATCGCTCTGAGACACCAAAACACTGAGTAATAGTCCAAGAAACGGGCCAGAATCGGCCAAAACTATGAGTGTTGATGACCGAGGCGTAATCGCACCTTGGGGTTCAACAACTATGCAAATCGCTTTGGGACCCCAAAACGGTGAGTCATACTCCACGAAACAAGTCAGAATTGGCCAAAACTTTGAGTGTTGATGACAGACACGTAAATGCACCCTGGGATCGTCAATCGTGGAAATCGCTCTGGGCCCCAAAATGCTGAGTAATAGTGCATGACACGGACCAAAATCGACCAAAAATGGGAGTGTTCATGACAGACACGTAAACACACCCAAGGAATCGTCAACCGTGGAAATCACTACGTGACTCCAAAATGAGTAGTAGTCCAAGAAACGGGCCAGATCGGGAGAAATTGCGCGTCTTGGCCACCAACACGTAAGCACACCTTGGGGTTCGACAAACATGGAAATCGCTATGGAACCGCAAAACAGTGAGTAATAGTCCGCGAAATATGTCAGAATGGACATAAACTGCGGCGTTGATGACAGACACCTAAACGGACCCTGGGTTCATCTATCGTGGAAATCACTTCGGGACTCCAAAACTGAGTAATAGTCCAAGAAACGGGCCAGAATCGGCCCAAACTGCGAGTCTTGACGACCAACACGTAAGCACACCTTGGGGTTCGACAACCATGGAAATCGCTCGGGGACCCCAAAACAATGAGTAATAGTCCATCAAAGAGCCCAGAATCAGACAAATTTACGATTATTGATGAACGATACATAAACGCACCTTGGGGTTCGTCAATCATGGAAATCGCTCAGGGACCCCAAATCAGTGAGTAATAGTCCATGAAACGGGCCATAATCGGACAAAACTGCGAGTGTTGATGACCCACACGTAATCTCACCTTGGGGTTCAACAACTATGGAAATCGCTTCGGGACCCCAAAACGGTGAGTGTTGACGACAGACACGTAAACGCACCCCGGGGACCATCAATCATGGAAATCGCTCTGGGCCCTAAAATACTGAGTAATAGGCCAAGAAATGGGCCAGAATCGGCCAAAACTGTGAGTGTTGATGACTGACACGTAATCGCACCTTGGTGTTCAACAACTATCGAAATCGCTTTGGGACCCCAAAACGGTGAGTAATAGTCCATGAAACTGGTCAGAATTGGCCAAAACTCTGAGTGTTGACGACGGACACGTAAACGCATCCCCAGGATCATCAATCGTGGAAATCGCTCTGAGACACCAAAACACTGAGTAATAGTCCAAGAAACGGGCCAGAATCGGCCAAAACTATGAGTGTTGATGACCGAGGCGTAATCGCACCTTGGGGTTCAACAACTATGCAAATCGCTTTGGGACCCCAAAACGGTGAGTCATACTCCACGAAACAAGTCAGAATTGGCCAAAACTTTGAGTGTTGATGACAGACACGTAAATGCACCCTGGGATCGTCAATCGTGGAAATCGCTCTGGGCCCCAAAATGCTGAGTAATAGTGCATGACACGGACCAAAATCGACCAAAAATGGGAGTGTTCATGACAGACACGTAAACACACCCAAGGAATCGTCAACCGTGGAAATCACTACGTGACTCCAAAATGAGTAGTAGTCCAAGAAACGGGCCAGATCGGGAGAAATTGCGCGTCTTGGCGACCAACACGTAAGCACACCTTGGGGTTCGACAAACATGGAAATCGCTATGGAACCGCAAAACAGTGAGTAATAGTCCGCGAAATATGTCAGAATGGACATAAACTGCAGCGTTGATGACAGACACCTAAACGGACCCTGGGTTCATCTATCGTGGAAATCACTTCGGGACTCCAAAACTGAGTAATAGTCCAAGAAACGGGCCAGAATCGGCCCAAACTGCGAGTCTTGACGACCAACACGTAAGCACACCTTGGGGTTCGACAACCATGGAAATCGCTCGGGGACCCCAAAACAATGAGTAATAGTCCATCAAAGAGCCCAGAATCAGACAAATTTACGATTATTGATGAACGATACATAAACGCACCTTGGGGTTCGTCAATCATGGAAATCGCTCAGGGACCCCAAATCAGTGAGTAATAGTCCATGAAACGGGCCATAATCGGACAAAACTGCGAGTGTTGATGACCCACACGTAATCTCACCTTGGGGTTCAACAACTATGGAAATCGCTTCGGGACCCCAAAACAGTGAGTGTTGACGACAGACACGTAAACGCACCCCGGGGACCATCAATCATGGAAATCGCTCTGGGCCCCAAAATACTGAGTAATAGGCCAAGAAATGGGCCAGAATCGGCCAAAACTGTGAGTGTTGATGACTGACACGTAATCGCACCTTGGTGTTCAACAACTATCGAAATCGCTTTGGGACCCCAAAACGGTGAGTAATAGTCCACGAAACTGGTCAGAATTGGCCAAAACTCTGAGTGTTGACGACGGACACGTAAACGCATCCCCAGGATCATCAATCGTGGAAATCGCTCTGAGACCCCAAAACACTGAGTAATAGTCCAAGAAACGGGCCAGAATCGGCCAAAACTATGAGTGTTGATGACCGAGGCGTAATCGCACCTTGGGGTTCAACAACTATGCAAATCGCTTTGGGACCCCAAAACGGTGAGTCATACACCACGAAACAAGTCAGAATTGGCCAAAACTTTGAGTGTTGATGACAGACACGTAAATGCACCCTGGGATCGTCAATCGTGGAAATCGCTCTGGGCCCCAAAATGCTGAGTAATAGTGCATGACACGGACCAAAATCGACCAAAAATGGGAGTGTTCATGACAGACACGTAAACACACCCAAGGAATCGTCAACCGTGGAAATCACTACGTGACTCCAAAATGAGTAGTAGTCCAAGAAACGGGCCAGATCGGGAGAAATTGCGCGTCTTGGCGACCAACACGTAAGCACACCTTGGGGTTCGACAAACATGGAAATCGCTATGGAACCGCAAAACAGTGAGTAATAGTCCGCGAAATATGTCAGAATGGACATAAACTGCGGCGTTGATGACAGACACCTAAACGGACCCTGGGTTCATCTATCGTGGAAATCACTTCGGGACTCCAAAACTGAGTAATAGTCCAAGAAACGGGCCAGAATCGGCCCAAACTGCGAGTCTTGACGACCAACACGTAAGCACACCTTGGGGTTCGACAACCATGGAAATCGCTCGGGGACCCCAAAACAATGAGTAATAGTCCATCAAAGAGCCCAGAATCAGACAAATTTACGATTATTGATGAACGATACATAAACGCACCTTGGGGTTCGTCAATCATGGAAATCGCTTAGGGACCCCAAATCAGTGAGTAATAGTCCATGAAACGGGCCATAATCGGACAAAACTGCGAGTGTTGATGACCCACACGTAATCTCACCTTGGGGTTCAACAACTATGGAAATCGCTTCGGGACCCCAAAACGGTGAGTGTTGACGACAGACACGTAAACGCACCCCGGGGACCATCAATCATGGAAATCGCTCTGGGCCCCAAAATACTGAGTAATAGGCCAAGAAATGGGCCAGAATCGGCCAAAACTGTGAGTGTTGATGACTGACACGTAATCGCACCTTGGTGTTCAACAACTATCGAAATCGCTTTGGGACCCCAAAACGGTGAGTAATAGTCCATGAAACTGGTCAGAATTGGCCAAAACTCTGAGTGTTGACGACGGACACGTAAACGCATCCCCAGGATCATCAATCGTGGAAATCGCTCTGAGACACCAAAACACTGAGTAATAGTCCAAGAAACGGGCCAGAATCGGCCAAAACTATGAGTGTTGATGACCGAGGCGTAATCGCACCTTGGGGTTCAACAACTATGCAAATCGCTTTGGGACCCCAAAACGGTGAGTCATACTCCACGAAACAAGTCAGAATTGGCCAAAACTTTGAGTGTTGATGACAGACACGTAAATGCACCCTGGGATCGTCAATCGTGGAAATCGCTCTGGGCCCCAAAATGCTGAGTAATAGTGCATGACACGGACCAAAATCGACCAAAAATGGGAGTGTTCATGACAGACACGTAAACACACCCAAGGAATCGTCAACCGTGGAAATCACTACGTGACTCCAAAATGAGTAGTAGTCCAAGAAACGGGCCAGATCGGGAGAAATTGCGCGTCTTGGCCACCAACACGTAAGCACACCTTGGGGTTCGACAAACATGGAAATCGCTATGGAACCGCAAAACAGTGAGTAATAGTCCGCGAAATATGTCAGAATGGACATAAACTGCGGCGTTGATGACAGACACCTAAACGGACCCTGGGTTCATCTATCGTGGAAATCACTTCGGGACTCCAAAACTGAGTAATAGTCCAAGAAACGGGCCAGAATCGGCCCAAACTGCGAGTCTTGACGACCAACACGTAAGCACACCTTGGGGTTCGACAACCATGGAAATCGCTCGGGGACCCCAAAACAATGAGTAATAGTCCATCAAAGAGCCCAGAATCAGACAAATTTACGATTATTGATGAACGATACATAAACGCACCTTGGGGTTCGTCAATCATGGAAATCGCTCAGGGACCCCAAATCAGTGAGTAATAGTCCATGAAACGGGCCATAATCGGACAAAACTGCGAGTGTTGATGACCCACACGTAATCTCAACTTGGGGTTCAACAACTATGGAAATCGCTTCGGGACCCCAAAACGGTGAGTGTTGACGACAGACACGTAAACGCACCCCGGGGACCATCAATCATGGAAATCGCTCTCGGCCCTAAAATACTGAGTAATAGGCCAAGAAATGGGCCAGAATCGGCCAAAACTGTGAGTGTTGATGACTGACACGTAATCGCACCTTGGTGTTCAACAACTATCGAAATCGCTTTGGGACCCCAAAACGGTGAGTAATAGTCCATGAAACTGGTCAGAATTGGCCAAAACTCTGAGTGTTGACGACGGACACGTAAACGCATCCCCAGGATCATCAATCGTGGAAATCGCTCTGAGACACCAAAACACTGAGTAATAGTCCAAGAAACGGGCCAGAATCGGCCAAAACTATGAGTGTTGATGGCCGAGGCGTAATCGCACCTTGGGGTTCAACAACTATGCAAATCGCTTTGGGACCCCAAAACGGTGAGTCATACTCCACGAAACAAGTCAGAATTGGCCAAAACTTTGAGTGTTGATGACAGACACGTAAATGCACCCTGGGATCGTCAATCGTGGAAATCGCTCTGGGCCCCAAAATGCTGAGTAATAGTGCATGACACGGACCAAAATCGACCAAAAATGGGAGTGTTCATGACAGACACGTAAACACACCCAAGGAATCGTCAACCGTGGAAATCACTACGTGACTCCAAAATGAGTAGTAGTCCAAGAAACGGGCCAGATCGGGAGAAATTGCGCGTCTTGGCGACCAACACGTAAGCACACCTTGGGGTTCGACAAACATGGAAATCGCTATGGAACCGCAAAACAGTGAGTAATAGTCCGCGAAATATGTCAGAATGGACATAAACTACGGCGTTGATGACAGACACCTAAACGGACCCTGGGTTCATCTATCGTGGAAATCACTTCGGGACTCCAAAACTGAGTAATAGTCCAAGAAACGGGCCAGAATCGGCCCAAACTGCGAGTCTTGACGACCAACACGTAAGCACACCTTGGGGTTCGACAACCATGGAAATCGCTCGGGGACCCCAAAACAATGAGTAATAGTCCATCAAAGAGCCCAGAATCAGACAAATTTACGATTATTGATGAACGATACATAAACGCACCTTGGGGTTCGTCAATCATGGAAATCGCTCAGGGACCCCAAATCAGTGAGTAATAGTCCATGAAACGGGCCATAATCGGACAAAACTGCGAGTGTTGATGACCCACACGTAATCTCACCTTGGGGTTCAACAACTATGGAAATCGCTTCGGGACCCCAAAACAGTGAGTGTTGACGACAGACACGTAAACGCACCCCGGGGACCATCAATCATGGAAATCGCTCTGGGCCCCAAAATACTGAGTAATAGGCCAAGAAATGGGCCAGAATCGGCCAAAACTGTGAGTGTTGATGACTGACACGTAATCGCACCTTGGTGTTCAACAACTATCGAAATCGCTTTGGGACCCCAAAACGGTGAGTAATAGTCCACGAAACTGGTCAGAATTGGCCAAAACTCTGAGTGTTGACGACGGACACGTAAACGCATCCCCAGGATCATCAATCGTGGAAATCGCTCTGAGACCCCAAAACACTGAGTAATAGTCCAAGAAACGGGCCAGAATCGGCCAAAACTATGAGTGTTGATGGCCGAGGCGTAATCGCACCTTGGGGTTCAACAACTATGCAAATCGCTTTGGGACCCCAAAACGGTGAGTCATACTCCACGAAACAAGTCAGAATTGGCCAAAACTTTGAGTGTTGATGACAGACACGTAAATGCACCCTGGGATCGTCAATCGTGGAAATCGCTCTGGGCTCCAAAATGCTGAGTAATAGTGCATGACACGGACCAAAATCGACCAAAAATGGGAGTGTTCATGACAGACACGTAAACACACCCAAGGAATCGTCAACCGTGGAAATCACTACGTGACTCCAAAATGAGTAGTAGTCCAAGAAACGGGCCAGATCGGGAGAAATTGCGCGTCTTGGCGACCAACACGTAAGCACACCTTGGGGTTCGACAAACATGGAAATCGCTATGGAACCGCAAAACAGTGAGTAATAGTCCGCGAAATATGTCAGAATGGACATAAACTGCGGCGTTGATGAAAGACACCTAAACGGACCCTGGGTTCATCTATCGTGGAAATCACTTCGGGACTCCAAAACTGAGTAATAGTCCAAGAAACGGGCCAGAATCGGCCCAAACTGCGAGTCTTGACGACCAACACGTAAGCATACCTTGGGGTTCGACAACCATGGAAATCGCTCGGGGACCCCAAAACAATGAGTAATAGTCCATCAAAGAGCCCAGAATCAGACAAATTTACGATTATTGATGAACGATACATAAACGCACCTTGGGGTTCGTCAATCATGGAAATCGCTTAGGGACCCCAAATCAGTGAGTAATAGTCCATGAAACGGGCCATAATCGGACAAAACTGCGAGTGTTGATGACCCACACGTAATCTCACCTTGGGGTTCAACAACTATGGAAATCGCTTCGGGACCCCAAAACGGTGAGTGTTGACGACAGACACGTAAACGCACCCCGGGGACCATCAATCATGGAAATCGCTCTGGGCCCCAAAATACTGAGTAATAGGCCAAGAAATGGGCCAGAATCGGCCAAAACTGTGAGTGTTGATGACTGACACGTAATCGCACCTTGGTGTTCAACAACTATCGAAATCGCTTTGGGACCCCAAAACGGTGAGTAATAGTCCATGAAACTGGTCAGAATTGGCCAAAACTCTGAGTGTTGACGACGGACACGTAAACGCATCCCCAGGATCATCAATCGTGGAAATCGCTCTGAGACACCAAAACACTGAGTAATAGTCCAAGAAACGGGCCAGAATCGGCCAAAACTATGAGTGTTGATGACCGAGGCGTAATCGCACCTTGGGGTTCAACAACTATGCAAATCGCTTTGGGACCCCAAAACGGTGAGTCATACTCCACGAAACAAGTCAGAATTGGCCAAAACTTTGAGTGTTGATGACAGACACGTAAATGCACCCTGGGATCGTCAATCGTGGAAATCGCTCTGGGCCCCAAAATGCTGAGTAATAGTGCATGACACGGACCAAAATCGACCAAAAATGGGAGTGTTCATGACAGACACGTAAACACACCCAAGGAATCGTCAACCGTGGAAATCACTACGTGACTCCAAAATGAGTAGTAGTCCAAGAAACGGGCCAGATCGGGAGAAATTGCGCGTCTTGGCCACCAACACGTAAGCACACCTTGGGGTTCGACAAACATGGAAATCGCTATGGAACCGCAAAACAGTGAGTAATAGTCCGCGAAATATGTCAGAATGGACATAAACTGCGGCGTTGATGACAGACACCTAAACGGACCCTGGGTTCATCTATCGTGGAAATCACTTCGGGACTCCAAAACTGAGTAATAGTCCAAGAAACGGGCCAGAATCGGCCCAAACTGCGAGTCTTGACGACCAACACGTAAGCACACCTTGGGGTTCGACAACCATGGAAATCGCTCGGGGACCCCAAAACAATGAGTAATAGTCCATCAAAGAGCCCAGAATCAGACAAATTTACGATTATTGATGAACGATACATAAACGCACCTTGGGGTTCGTCAATCATGGAAATCGCTCAGGGACCCCAAATCAGTGAGTAATAGTCCATGAAACGGGCCATAATCGGACAAAACTGCGAGTGTTGATGACCCACACGTAATCTCACCTTGGGGTTCAACAACTATGGAAATCGCTTCGGGACCCCAAAACGGTGAGTGTTGACGACAGACACGTAAACGCACCCCGGGGACCATCAATCATGGAAATCGCTCTGGGCCCCAAAATACTGAGTAATAGGCCAAGAAATGGGCCAGAATCGGCCAAAACTGTGAGTGTTGATGACTGACACGTAATCGCACCTTGGTGTTCAACAACTATCGAAATCGCTTTGGGACCCCAAAACGGTGAGTAATAGTCCACGAAACTGGTCAGAATTGGCCAAAACTCTGAGTGTTGACGACGGACACGTAAACGCATCCCCAGGATCATCAATCGTGGAAATCGCTCTGAGACCCCAAAACATTGAGTAATAGTCCAAGAAATGGGCCAGAATCGGCCAAAACTATGAGTGTTGATGACCGAGGCGTAATCGCACCTTGGGGTTCAACAACTATGCAAATCGCTTTGGGACCCCAAAACGGTGAGTCATACTCCACGAAACAAGTCAGAATTGGCCAAAACTTTGAGTGTTGATGACAGACACGTAAATGCACCCTGGGATCGTCAATCGTGGAAATCGCTCTGGGCCCCAAAATGCTGAGTAATAGTGCATGACACGGACCAAAATCGACCAAAAATGGGAGTGTTCATGACAGACACGTAAACACACCCAAGGAATCGTCAACCGTGGAAATCACTACGTGACTCCAAAATGAGTAGTGGTCCAAGAAACGGGCCAGATCGGGAGAAATTGCGCGTCTTGGCGACCAACACGTAAGCACACCTTGGGGTTCGACAAACATGGAAATCGCTATGGAACCGCAAAACAGTGAGTAATAGTCCGCGAAATATGTCAGAATGGACATAAACTGCGGCGTTGATGATAGACACCTAAACGGACCCTGGGTTCATCTATCGTGGAAAGCACTTCGGGACTCCAAAACTGAGTAATAGTCCAAGAAACGGGCCAGAATCGGCCCAAACTGCGAGTCTTGACGACCAACACGTAAGCACACCTTGGGGTTCGACAACCATGGAAATCGCTCGGGGACCCCAAAACAATGAGTAATAGTCCATCAAAGAGCCCAGAATCAGACAAATTTACGATTATTGATGAACGATACATAAACGCACCTTGGGGTTCGTCAATCATGGAAATCGCTCAGGGACCCGAAATCAGTGAGTAATAGTCCATGAAACGGGCCATAATCGGACAAAACTGCGAGTGTTGATGACCCACACGTAATCTCACCTTGGGGTTCAACAACTATGGAAATCGCTTCGGGACCCCAAAACGGTGAGTGTTGACGACAGACACGTAAACGCACCCCGGGGACCATCAATCATGGAAATCGCTCTGGGCCCCAAAATACTGAGTAATAGGCCAAGAAATGGGCCAGAATCGGCCAAAACTGTGAGTGTTGATGACTGACACGTAATCGCACCTTGGTGTTCAACAACTATCGAAATCGCTTTGGGACCCCAAAACGGTGAGTAATAGTCCACGAAACTGGTCAGAATTGGCCAAAACTCTGAGTGTTGACGACGGACACGTAAACGCATCCCCAGGATCATCAATCGTGGAAATCGCTCTGAGACCCCAAAACACTGAGTAATAGTCCAAGAAACGGGCCAGAATCGGCCAAAACTATGAGTGTTGATGACCGAGGCGTAATCGCACCTTGGGGTTCAACAACTATGCAAATCGCTTTGGGACCCCAAAACGGTGAGTCATACACCACGAAACAAGTCAGAATTGGCCAAAACTTTGAGTGTTGGTGACAGACACGTAAATGCACCCTGGGATCGTCAATCGTGGAAATCGCTCTGGGCCCCAAAATGCTGAGTAATAGTGCATGACACGGACCAAAATCGACCAAAAATGGGAGTGTTCATGACAGACACGTAAACAAACCCAAGGAATCGTCAACCGTGGAAATCACTACGTGACTCCAAAATGAGTAGTAGTCCAAGAAACGGGCCAGATCGGGAGAAATTGCGCGTCTTGGCGACCAACACGTAAGCACACCTTGGGGTTCGACAAACATGGAAATCGCTATGGAACCGCAAAACAGTGAGTAATAGTCCGCGAAATATGTCAGAATGGACATAAACTGCGGCGTTGATGACAGACACCTAAACGGACCCTGGGTTCATCTATCGTGGAAATCACTTCGGGACTCCAAAACTGAGTAATAGTCCAAGAAACGGGCCAGAATCGGCCCAAACTGCGAGTCTTGACGACCAACACGTAAGCACACCTTGGGGTTCGACAACCATGGAAATCGCTCGGGGACCCCAAAACAATGAGTAATAGTCCATCAAAGAGCCCAGAATCAGACAAATTTACGATTATTGATGAACGATACATAAACGCACCTTGGGGTTCGTCAATCATGGAAATCGCTCAGGGACCCCAAATC
>NC_041381.1:711469732-711470079 GCF_002162155.2 Triticum dicoccoides
TCCAAGAAACGGGCCAGAATCGGCCAAAACTATGAGTGTTGATGACCGAGGCGTAATCGCACCTTGGGGTTCAACAACTATGCAAATCGCTTTGGGACCCCAAAACGGTGAGTCATACTCCACGAAACAAGTCAGAATTGGCCAAAACTTTGAGTGTTGGTGACAGACACGTAAATGCACCCTGGGATCGTCAATCGTGGAAATCGCTCTGGGCTCCAAAATGCTGAGTAATAGTGCATGACACGGACCAAAATCGACCAAAAATGGGAGTGTTCATGACAGACACGTAAACACACCCAAGGAATCGTCAACCGTGGAAATCACTACGTGACTCCAAAATGAGTAGT
>NC_041381.1:711473407-711479231 GCF_002162155.2 Triticum dicoccoides
CGGCCAAAACTATGAGTGTTGATGACCGAGGCGTAATCGCACCTTGGGGTTCAACAACTATGCAAATCGCTTTGGGACCCCAAAACGGTGAGTCATACTCCACGAAACAAGTCAGAATTGGCCAAAACTTTGAGTGTTGATGACAGACACGTAAATGCACCCTGGGATCGTCAATCGTGGAAATCGCTCTGGGCCCCAAAATGCTGAGTAATAGTGCATGACACGGACCAAAATCGACCAAAAATGGGAGTGTTCATGACAGACACGTAAACACACCCAAGGAATCGTCAACTGTGGAAATCACTACGTGACTCCAAAATGAGTAGTAGTCCAAGAAACGGGCCAGATCGGGTGAAATTGCGCGTCTTGGCGACCAACACGTAAGCACACCTTGGGGTTCGACAAATATGGAAATCGCTATGGAACCGCAAAACAGTGAGTAATAGTCCACGAAATATGTCAGAATGGACATAAACTGCGGCGTTGATGACAGACACCTAAACGGACCCTGGGTTCATCTATCGTGGAAATCACTTCGGGACTCCAAAACTGAGTAATAGTCCGAGAAACGGGCCAGAATCGGCCCAAACTGCGAGTCTTGACGACCAACACGTAAGCACACCTTGGGGTTCGACAACCATGGAAATCGCTCGGGGACCCCAAAACAATGAGTAATAGTCCATCAAAGAGCCCAGAATCAGACAAATTTACGATTATTGATGAATGATACATAAACGCACCTTGGGGTTCGTCAATCATGGAAATCGCTTAGGGACCCCAAATCAGTGAGTAATAGTCCATGAAACGGGCCATAATCGGACAAAACTGCGAGTGTTGATGACCCACACGTAATCTCACCTTGGGGTTCAACAACTATGGAAATCGCTTCGGGACCCCAAAACGGTGAGTGTTGACGACAGACACGTAACGCACCCCGGGGACCATCAATCATGGAAATCGCTCTGGGCCCCAAAATACTGAGTAATAGGCCAAGAAACGGGCCAGAACCGGCCAAAACTATGAGTGTTGATGACCGAGGCGTAATCGCACCTTGGGGTTCAACAACTATGCAAATCGCTTTGGGACCCCAAAACGGTGAGTCATACTCCACGAAACAAGTCAGATTTGGCCAAAACTTTGAGTGTTGATGACAAACACGTAAATGCACCCTAGGATCGTCAATCGTGGAAATCGCTCTGGGCCCCAAAACGCTGAGTAATAGTGCATGACACGGACCAAAATCGACCAAAGATGGGAGTGTTCATGATAGACACGTAAACACACCCAAGGAATCGTCAACCGTGGAAATCACTACGTGACTCCAAAAATGAGTAGTAGTCCAAGAAACGGGACATATCGGATGAAATTGCACGTCTTGGCGACCAACACGTAAGCACACCTTGGGGTTCGACAAACATGGAAATCGCTATGGAACCCCAAAACAGTGAGTAATAGTCCACGAAATATGTCAGAATGGACATAAACTGCGGCGTTGATGACAGACACCTAAACGGACCCTAGGGTTCATCTATCGTGGAAATCACTTCGGGACTCCAAAACTGAGTAATAGTCCAAGAAATGGGCCAGAATCGGCCCAAACTGCGAGTCTTGACGACCAACACGTAAGCACACCTTGGGGTTCGACAACCATGGAAATCGCTCGGGGACCCCAAAACAATGAGTAATAGTCCATCAAAGAGCCCAGAATCAGACAAATTTACGATTATTGATGAACGATACGTAAACGCACCTTGGGGTTCGTCAATCATGGAAATCGCTTAGGGACCCCAAATCAGTGAGTAATAGTCCATGAAACGGGCCATAATCGGACAAAACTGTGAGTGTTGATGACCCACACGTAATCTCACCTTGGGGTTCAACAACTATGGAAATCGCTTCGGGACCCCAAAACGGTGAGTGTTGACGACAGACACGTAAACGCACCACGGGGACCATCAATCATGGAAATCGCTCTGGGCCCCAAAATACTGAGTAATAGGCCAAGAAATGGGCCAGAATCGGCCAAAACTGTGAGTGTTGATGACTGACACGTAATCGCACCTTGGTGTTCAACAACTATCGAAATCGCTTTGGGACCCCAAAACGGTGAGTAATAGTCCATGAAACTGGTCAGAATTGGCCAAAACTCTGAGTGTTGATGACGGACACGTAAACGCATCCCCAGGATCATCAATCGTGGAAATCGCTCTGAGACCCCAAAACACTGAGTAATAGTCCAAGAAACGGGCCAGAATCGGCCAAAACTATGAGTGTTGATGACCGAGGCGTAATCGCACCTTGGGGTTCAACAACTATGCAAATCGCTTTGGGACCCCAAAACGGTGAGTCATACTCCACGAAACAAGTCAGAATTGGCCAAAACTTTGAGTGTTGATGACAGACACGTAAATGCACCCTGGGATCGTCAATCGTGGAAATCGCTCTGGGCCCCAAAATGCTGAGTAATAGTGCATGACACGGACCAAAATCGACCAAAAATGGGAGTGTTCATGACAGACACGTAAACACACCCAAGGAATCGTCAACCGTGGAAATCACTACGTGACTCCAAAATGAGTAGTAGTCCAAGAAACGGGCCAGATCGGGAGAAATTGCGCGTCTTGGCGACCAACACGTAAGCACACCTTGGGGTTCGACAAACATGGAAATCGCTATGGAACCGCAAAACAGTGAGTAATAGTCCGCGAAATATGTCAGAATGGACATAAACTGCGGCGTTGATGACAGACACCTAAACGGACCCTGGGTTCATCTATCGTGGAAATCACTTCGGGACTCCAAAACTGAGTAATAGTCCAAGAAACGGGCCAGAATCGGCCCAAACTGCGAGTCTTGACGACCAACACGTAAGCACACCTTGGGGTTCGACAACCATGGAAATCGCTCGGGGACCCCAAAACAATGAGTAATAGTCCATCAAAGAGCCCAGAATCAGACAAATTTACGATTATTGATGAACGATACATAAACGCACCTTGGGGTTCGTCAATCATGGAAATCGCTTAGGGACCCCAAATCAGTGAGTAATAGTCCATGAAACGGGCCATAATCGGACAAAACTGCGAGTGTTGATGACCCACACGTAATCTCACCTTGGGGTTCAACAACTATGGAAATCGCTTCGGGACCCCAAAACGGTGAGTGTTGACGACAGACACGTAAACGCACCCCGGGGACCATCAATCATGGAAATCGCTCTGGGCCCCAAAATACTGAGTAATAGGCCAAGAAATGGGCCAGAATCGGCCAAAACTGTGAGTGTTGATGACTGACACGTAATCGCACCTTGGTGTTCAACAACTATCGAAATCGCTTTGGGACCCCAAAACGGTGAGTAATAGTCCACGAAACTGGTCAGAATTGGCCAAAACTCTGAGTGTTTGACGACGGACACGTAAACGCATCCCCAGGATCATCAATCGTGGAAATCGCTCTGAGACCCCAAAACACTGAGTAATAGTCCAAGAAACGGGCCAGAATCGGCCAAAACTATGAGTGTTGATGACCGAGGCGTAATCGCACCTTGGGGTTCAACAACTATGCAAATCGCTTTGGGACCCCAAAACGGTGAGTCATACTCCACGAAACAAGTCAGAATTGGCCAAAACTTTGAGTGTTGGTGACAGACACGTAAATGCACCCTGGGATCGTCAATCGTGGAAATCGCTCTGGGCTCCAAAATGCTGAGTAATAGTGCATGACACGGACCAAAATCGACCAAAAATGGGAGTGTTCATGACAGACACGTAAACACACCCAAGGAATCGTCAACCGTGGAAATCACTACGTGACTCCAAAATGAGTAGTAGTCCAAGAAACGGGCCAGATCGGGAGAAATTGCGCGTCTTGGCGACCAACACGTAAGCACACCTTGGGGTTCGACAAACATGGAAATCGCTATGGAACCGCAAAACAGTGAGTAATAGTCCGCGAAATATGTCAGAATGGACATAAACTGCGGCGTTGATGAAAGACACCTAAACGGACCCTGGGTTCATCTATCGTGGAAATCACTTCGGGACTCCAAAACTGAGTAATAGTCCAAGAAACGGGCCAGAATCGGCCCAAACTGCGAGTCTTGACGACCAACACGTAAGCATACCTTGGGGTTCGACAACCATGGAAATCGCTCGGGGACCCCAAAACAATGAGTAATAGTCCATCAAAGAGCCCAGAATCAGACAAATTTACGATTATTGATGAACGATACATAAACGCACCTTGGGGTTCGTCAATCATGGAAATCGCTTAGGGACCCGAAATCAGTGAGTAATAGTCCATGAAACGGGCCATAATCGGACAAAACTGCGAGTGTTGATGACCCACACGTAATCTCACCTTGGGGTTCAACAACTATGGAAATCGCTTCGGGACCCCAAAACGGTGAGTGTTGACGACAGACACGTAAACGCACCCCGGGGACCATCAATCATGGAAATCGCTCTGGGCCCCAAAATACTGAGTAATAGGCCAAGAAATGGGCCAGAATCGGCCAAAACTGTGAGTGTTGATGACTGACACGTAATCGCACCTTGGTGTTCAACAACTATCGAAATCGCTTTGGGACCCCAAAACGGTGAGTAATAGTCCACGAAACTGGTCAGAATTGGCCAAAACTCTGAGTGTTGACGACGGACACGTAAACGCATCCCCAGGATCATCAATCGTGGAAATCGCTCTGAGACCCCAAAACACTGAGTAATAGTCCAAGAAACGGGCCAGAATCGGCCAAAACTATGAGTGTTGATGACCGAGGCGTAATCGCACCTTGGGGTTCAACAACTATGCAAATCGCGTTGGGACCCCAAAACGGTGAGTCATACTCCACGAAACAAGTCAGAATTGGCCAAAACTTTGAGTGTTGATGACAAACACGTAAATGCACCCTAGGATCGTGAATCGTGGAAATCGCTCTGGGCCCCAAAACGCTGAGTAATAGTGCATGACACAGACCAAAATCGACCAAAGATGGGAGTGTTCATGACAGACACGTAAACACACCCAACGAATCGTCAACCATGGAAATCACTACGTGACTCCAAAAATGAGTAGTAGTCCAAGAAACGGGCCAAATCGGGTGAAATTGCGCGTCTTGGCGACCAACACGTAAGCACACCTTGGGGTTCGACAGACATGGAAATTGCTATGGAACCGCAAAACAGTGAGTAATAGTCCATGAAATATGTCAGAATGGACATAAACTGCGGCGTTGATGAGAGACACCTAAACGGACCCTGGGTTCATCTATCGTGGAAATCACTTCGGGACTCCAAAACTGAGTAATAGTCCAAGAAATGGGCCAGAATCGGCCCAAACTGCGAGTCTTGACGACCAACACGTAAGCACACCTTGGGGTTCGACAACCATGGAAATCGCTCGGGGACCCCAAAACAATGAGTAATAGTCCATCAAAGAGCCCAGAATCAGACAAATTTACGATTATTGATGAACGATACATAAACGCACCTTGGGGTTCGTCAATCATGGAAATCGCTTAGGGACCCCAAATCAGTGAGTAATAGTCCATGAAACGGGCCATAATCGGACAAAACTGCGAGTGTTGATGACCCACACGTAATCTCACCTTGGGGTTCAACAACTATGGAAATCGCTTCGGGACCCCAAAACGGTGAGTGTTGACGACAGACACGTAAACGCACCCCGGGGACCATCAATCATGGAAATCGCTCTGGGCCCCAAAATACTGAGTAATAGGCCAAGAAATGGGCCAGAATCGGCCAAAACTGTGAGTGTTGATGACTGACACGTAATCGCACCTTGGTGTTCAACAACTATCGAAATC
>NC_041381.1:711479241-711480643 GCF_002162155.2 Triticum dicoccoides
ACACGTAAACGCACCACGGGGACCATCAATCATGGAAATCGCTCTGGGCCCCAAAATACTGAGTAATAGGCCAAGAAATGGGCCAGAATCGGCCAAAACTGTGAGTGTTGATGACTGACACGTAATCGCACCTTGGTGTTCAACAACTATCGAAATCGCTTTGGGACCCCAAAACGGTGAGTAATAGTCCATGAAACTGGTCAGAATTGGCCAAAACTCTGAGTGTTGATGACGGACACGTAAACGCATCCCCAGGATCATCAATCGTGGAAATCGCTCTGAGACCCCAAAACACTGAGTAATAGTCCAAGAAACGGGCCAGAATCGGCCAAAACTATGAGTGTTGATGACCGAGGCGTAATCGCACCTTGGGGTTCAACAACTATGCAAATCGCTTTGGGACCCCAAAACGGTGAGTCATACTCCACGAAACAAGTCAGAATTGGCCAAAACTTTGAGTGTTGATGACAGACACGTAAATGCACCCTGGGATCGTCAATCGTGGAAATCGCTCTGGTCCCCAAAATGCTGAGTAATAGTGCATGACACGGACCAAAATCGACCAAAAATGGGAGTGTTCATGACAGACACGTAAACACACCCAAGGAATCGTCAACCGTGGAAATCACTAGGTGACTCCAAAATGAGTAGTAGTCCAAGAAACGGGCCAGATCGGGTGAAATTGCGCGTCTTGGCGACCAACACGTAAGCACACCTTGGGGTTCGACAAACATGGAAATCGCTATGGAACCGCAAAACAGTGAGTAATAGTCCACGTAATATGTCAGAATGGACATAAACTGCGGCGTTGATGACAGACACCTAAACGGACCCTGGGTTCATCTATCGTGGAAATCACTTCGGGACTCCAAAACTGAGTAATAGTCCAAGAAATGGGCCAGAATCGGCCCAAACTGCGAGTCTTGACGACCAACACGTAAGCACACCTTGGGGTTCGACAACCATGGAAATCGCTCGGGGACCCCAAAACAATGAGTAATAGTCCATTAAAGAGCCCAGAATCAGACAAATTTACGATTATTGATGAACGATACGTAAACGCACCTTGGGGTTCGTCAATCATGGAAATCGCTTAGGGACCCCAAATCAGTGAGTAATAGTCCATGAAACGGGCCATAATCGGACAAAACTGCGAGTGTTGATGACCCACACGTAATCTCACCTTGGGGTTCAACAACTATGGAAATCGCTTCGGGACCCCAAAACGGTGAGTGTTGACGACAGACACGTAAACGCACCCCGGGGACCATCAATCATGGAAATCGCTCTGGGCCCCAAAATACTGAGTAATAGGCCAAGAAATGGGCCAGAATCGGCCAAAACTGTGAGTGTTGATGACTGACACGTAATCGCACCTTGGTGTTCAACAACTATCGAAATC
>NC_041381.1:711480785-711481708 GCF_002162155.2 Triticum dicoccoides
GAATTGGCCAAAACTCTGAGTGTTGACGACGGACACGTAAACGCATCCCCAGGATCATCAATCGTGGAAATCGCTCTGAGACCCCAAAACACTGAGTAATAGTCCAAGAAACGGGCCAGAATCGGTCAAAACTATGAGTGTTGATGACCGAGGCGTAATCGCACCTTGGGGTTCAACAACTATGCAAATCGCTTTGGGACCCCAAAACGGTGAGTCATACTCCACGAAACAAGTCAGAATTGGCCAAAACTTTGAGTGTTGATGACAGACACGTAAATGCACCCTGGGATCGTCAATCGTGGAAATCGCTCTGGTCCCCAAAATGCTGAGTAATAGTGCATGACACGGACCAAAATCGACCAAAAATGGGAGTGTTCATGACAGACACGTAAACACACCCAAGGAATCGTCAACCGTGGAAATCACTACGTGACTCCAAAATGAGTAGTAGTCCAAGAAACGGGCCAGATCGGGTGAAATTGCGCGTCTTGGCGACCAACACGTAAGCACACCTTGGGGTTCGACAAACATGGAAATCGCTATGGAACCGCAAAACAGTGAGTAATAGTCCACGAAATATGTCAGAATGGACATAAACTGCGGCGTTGATGACAGACACCTAAACGGACCCTGGGTTCATCTATCGTGGAAATCACTTCGGGACTCCAAAACTGAGTAATAGTCCAAGAAATGGGCCAGAATCGGCCCAAACTGCGAGTCTTGACGACCAAAACGTAAGCACACCTTGGGGTTCGACAACCATGGAAATCGCTCGGGGACCCCAAAACAATGAGTAATAGTCCATCAAAGAGCCCAGAATCAGACAAATTTACGATTATTGATGAACGATACGTAAACGCACCTTGGGGTTCGTCAATCATGGAAATCGCTTAGGGACCCCAAATCAGTGAGTAATAGTCCAT
>NC_041381.1:711482349-711484892 GCF_002162155.2 Triticum dicoccoides
ATGACCCACACGTAATCTCACCTTGGGGTTCAACAACTATGGAAATCGCTTCGGGACCCCAAAACGGTGAGTGTTGACGACAGACACGTAAACGCACCCCGGGGACCATCAATCATGGAAATCGCTCTGGGCCCCAAAATACTGAGTAATAGGCCAAGAAATGGGCCAGAATCGGCCAAAACTGTGAGTGTTGATGACTGACACGTAATCGCACCTTGGTGTTCAACAACTATCGAAATCGCTTTGGGACCCCAAAACGGTGAGTAATAGTCCACGAAACTGGTCAGAATTGGCCAAAACTCTGAGTGTTGACGACGGACACGTAAACGCATCCCCAGGATCATCAATCGTGGAAATCGCTCTGAGACCCCAAAACACTGAGTAATAGTCCAAGAAACGGGCCAAAATCGGCCAAAACTATGAGTGTTGATGACCGAGGCGTAATCGCACCTTGGGGTTCAACAACTATGCAAATCGCTTTGGGACCCCAAAACGGTGAGTCATACTCCACGAAACAAGTCAGAATTGGCCAAAACTTTGAGTGTTGATGACAAACACGTAAATGCACCCTAGGATCGTCAATCGTGGAAATCGCTCTGGGCCCCAAAACGCTGAGTAATAGTGCATGACACAGACCAAAATCGACCAAAGATGGGAGTGTTCATGACAGACACGTAAACACACCCAAGGAATCGTCAACCGTGGAAATCACTACGTGACTCCAAAAATGAGTAGTAGTCCAAGAAACGGGCCAAATCGGGTGAAATTGCGCGTCTTGGCGACCAACACGTAAGCACACCTTGGGGTTCGACAGACATGGAAATCGCTATGGAACCGCAAAACAGTGAGTAATAGTCCACGAAATATGTCAGAATGGACATAAACTGCGGCGTTGATGACAGACACCTAAACGGACCCTGGGTTCATCTATTGTGGAAATCACTTCGGGACTCCAAAACTGAGTAATAGTCCAAGAAATGGGCCAGAATCGGCCCAAACTGCGAGTCTTGACGACCAACACGTAAGCACACCTTGGGGTTCGACAACCATGGAAATCGCTCGGGGACCCCAAAACAATGAGTAATAGTCCATCAAAGAGCCTAGAATCAGACAAATTTACGATTATTGATGAACGATACGTAAACGCACCTTGGGGTTCGTCAATCATGGAAATCGCTTAGGGACCCCAAATCAGTGAGTAATAGTCCATGAAACGGGCCATAATCGGACAAAACTGCGAGTGTTGATGACCCACACGTAATCTCACCTTGGGGTTCAACAACTATGGAAATCGCTTCGGGACCCCAAAACGGTGAGTGTTGACGACAGACACGTAAACGCACCCCGGGGACCATCAATCATGGAAATCGCTCTGGGCCCCAAAATACTGAGTAATAGGCCAAGAAATGGGCCAGAATCGGCCAAAACTGTGAGTGTTGATGACTGACATGTAATCGCACCTTGGTGTTCAACAACTATCGAAATCGTTTTGGGACCCCAAAACGGTGAGTAATAGTCCACGAAACTGGTCAGAATTGGCCAAAACTCTGCGTGTTGACGACGGACACGTAAACGCATCCCCAGGATCATCAATCGTGGAAATCGCTCTGAGACCCCAAAACACTGAGTAATAGTCCAAGAAAC
Source organism: Triticum dicoccoides (assembly GCF_002162155.2). NCBI lineage: Eukaryota > Viridiplantae > Streptophyta > Magnoliopsida > Poales > Poaceae > Triticum > Triticum dicoccoides. The sequence continues at coordinate 711,483,994 of NC_041381.1, forward strand.
GGGCCAGAATCGGCCAAAACTATGAGTGTTGATGACCGAGGCGTAATCGCACCTTGGGGTTCAACAACTATGCAAATCGCTTTGGGACCCCAAAACGGTGAGTCATACTCCACGAAACAAGTCAGAATTGGCCAAAACTTTGAGTGTTGATGACAGACACGTAAATGCACCCTGGGATCGTCAATCGTGGAAATCGCTCTGGGCCCCAAAACGCTGAGTAATAGTGCATGACATGGACCAAAATCGACCAAAAATGGGAGTACTCATGACAGACACGTAAACACTCCCAAGGAATCGTCAACCGTGGAAATCACTACGTGACTCCAAAATGAGTAGTAGTCCAAGAAACGGGCCAGATCGGGTGAAATTGCGCGTCTTGGCGACCAACACATAAGCACACCTTGGGGTTCGACAAACATGGAAATCGCTATGGAACCCCAAAACAGTGAGTAATAGTCCACGAAATATGTCAGAATGGACATAAACTGCGGCGTTGATGACAGACACCTAAACGGACCCTGGGTTCATCTATCGTGGAAATCACTTCGGGACTCCAAAACTGAGTAATAGTCCAAGAAACGGGCCAGAATCAGCCCAAACTGCGAGTCTTGATGACCAACACGTAAGCACACCTTGGGGTTCGACAACCATGGAAATCGCTCGGGGACCCCAAAACAATGAGTAATAGTCCATCAAAGAGCCCAGAATCAGACAAATTTACGATTATTGATGAACGATACATAAACGCACCTTGGGGTTCGTCAATCATGGAAATCGCTTAGGGACCCCAAATCAGTGAGTAATAGTCCATGAAACGGGCCATAATCGGACAAAACTGCGAGTGTTGATGACCCACACGTAATCTCACCTTGGGGTTCAACAACTATGGAAATCGCTTC
>NC_041381.1:711484902-711486699 GCF_002162155.2 Triticum dicoccoides
TGGAAATCACTTTGGGACTCCAAAACTGAGTAATAGTCCAAGAAACGGGCCAGAATCGGCCCAAACTGCGAGTCTTGACGACCAACACGTAAGCACACCTTGGGGTTCGACAACCATGGAAATCGCTCGAGGACCCCAAAACAATGAGTAATAGTCCATCAAAGAGCCCAGAATCAGAAAATTTACGATTATTGATGAACGATACATAAACGCACCTTAGGGTTCGTCAATCATGGAAATCGCTTAGGGACTCCAAATCAGTGAGTAATAGTCCATGAAACGGGCCATAATCGGACAAAACTGCGAGTGTTGATGACCCACACGTAATCTCACCTTCGGGTTCAACAACTATGGAAATCGCTTCGGGACCCCAAAACGGTGAGTGTTGACGACAGACACGTAAACGCACCCCGGGGACCATCAATCATGGAAATCGCTCTGGGCCCCAAAATACTGAGTAATAGGCCAAGAAATGGGCCAGAATCGGCCAAAACCGTGAGTGTTGATGACTGACACGTAATCGCACCTTGGTGTTCAACAACTATCGAAATCGCTTTGGGACCCCAAAACGGTGAGTAATAGTTCACGAAACTGGTAAGAATTGGCCAAAACTCTGAGTGTTGACGACGGACACGTAAACGCATCCCCAGGATCATCAATCGTGGAAATCGCTCTGAGACCCCAAAACACTGAGTAATAGTCCAAGAAACGGGCCAGAATCGGCCAAAACTATGAGTGTTGATGACCGAGGCGTAATCGCACCTTGGGGTTCAACAACTATGCAAATCGCTTTGGGACCCCAAAACGGTGAGTCATACTCCACGAAACAAGTCAGAATTGGCCAAAGCTTTGAGTGTTGATGACAGACACGTAAATGCACCCTGGGATCGTCAATCGTGGAAATCGCTCTGGGCCCCAAAATGTTGTGTAATAGTGCATGACACGGACCAAAATCGACCAAAAATGGGAGTGTTCATGACAGACACGTAAACACACCCAAGGAATCGTCAACCGTGGAAATCACTACGTGACTCCAAAATGAGTATTAGTCCAAGAAACGGGCCAGATCGGGTGAAATTGCGCGTCTTGGCGACCAACACGTAAGCACACCTTGGGGTTCGACAAACATGGAAATCGCTATGGAACCGCAAAACAGTGAGTAATAGTCCACGAAATATGTCAGAATGGACATAAACTGCGGCGTTGATGACAGACACCTAAACGGACCCTGGGTTCATCTATCGTGGAAATCACTTCGGGACTCCAAAACTGAGTAATAGTCCAAGAAACGGGCCAGAATCGGCCCAAACTGCGAGTCTTGACGACCAACACGTAAGCACACCTTGGGGTTCGACAACCATGGAAATCGCTCGGGGACCCCAAAACAATGAGTAATAGTCCATCAAAGAGCCCAGAATCAGACAAATTTACGATTATTGATGAACGATACATAAACGCACCTTGGGGTTCGTCAATCATGGAAATCGCTTAGGGACCCCAAATCAGTGAGTAATAGTCCATGAAACGGGCCATAATCGGACAAAACTGCGAGTGTTGATGACCCACACGTAATCTCACCTTGGGGTTCAACAACTATGGAAATCGCTTCGGGACCCCAAAACGGTGAGTGTTGACGACAGACACGTAAACGCACCCCGGGGACCATCAATCATGGAAATCGCTCTGGGCCCCAAAATACTGAGTAATAGGCCAAGAAATGGGCCAGAATCGGCCAAAACTGTGAGTGTTGATGACTGACACGTAATCGCACCTTGGTGTTCAACAACTATCGAAATC
>NC_041381.1:711486818-711487401 GCF_002162155.2 Triticum dicoccoides
ACGAAACTGGTCAGAATTGGCCAAAACTCTGAGTGTTGACGACGGACACGTAAACGCATCCCAGGATCATCAATCGTGGAAATCGCTCTGAGACCCCAAAACACTGAGTAATAGTCCAAGAAACGGGCCAGAATCGGCCAAAACTATGAGTGTTGATGACCGAGGCGTAATCGCACCTTGGGGTTCAACAACTATGCAAATCGCTTTGGGACCCCAAAACGGTGAGTCATACTCCACGAAACAAGTCAGAATTGGCCAAAACTTTGAGTGTTGATGACAAACACGTAAATGCACCCTAGGATCGTCAATCGTGGAAATCGCTCTGGGCCCCAAAACACTGAGTAATAGTGCATGACACGGACCAAAATCGACCAAAGATGGGAGTGTTCATGACAGACACGTAAACACACCCAAGGAATCGTCAACCGTGGAAATCACTACGTGACTCCAAAAATGAGTAGTAGTCCAAGAAACGGGCCAAATCGGGTGAAATTGCGCGTCTTGGCGACCAACACGTAAGCACACCTTGGGGTTCGACAGACATGGAAATCGCTATGGAACCCCAAAACAGTGAGTAATAGTC
>NC_041381.1:711488120-711530302 GCF_002162155.2 Triticum dicoccoides
TAAACGCACCTTGGGGTTCGTCAATCATGGAAATCGCTTAGGGACCCCAAATCAGTGAGTAATAGTCCATGAAACGGGCCATAATCGGACAAAACTGCGAGTGTTGATGACCCACACGTAATCTCACCTTGGGGTTCAACAACTATGGAAATCGCTTCGGGACCCCAAAACGGTGAGTGTTGACGACAGACACGTAAACGCACCCCGGGGACCATCAATCATGGAAATCGCTCTGGGCCCCAAAATACTGAGTAATAGGCCAAGAAATGGGCCAGAATCGGCCAAAACTGTGAGTGTTGATGACTGACACGTAATCGCACCTTGGTGTTCAACAACTATCGAAATCGCTTTGGGACCCCAAAACGGTGAGTAATAGTCCATGAAACTGGTCAGAATTGGCCAAAACTCTGAGTGTTGACGACGGACACGTAAACGCATCCCCAGGATCATCAATCGTGGAAATCGCTCTGAGACCCCAAAACACTGAGTAATAGTCCAAGAAACGGGCTAGAATCGGCCAAAACTATGAGTGTTGATGACCGAGGCGTAATCGCACCTTGGGGTTCAACAACTATGCAAATTGCTTTGGGACCCCAAAATGGTCGGTCATACTCCACGAAACAAGTCAGAATTGGCCAAAACTTTGAGTGTTGATGACAGACACGTAAATGCACCCTGGGATCGTCAATCGTGGAAATCGCTCTGGGCCCCAAAACACTGAGTAATAGTGCATGACACGGACCAAAATCGACCAAAAATGGGAGTGTTCATGACAGACACGTAAACACACCCAAGGAATCGTCAACCGTGGAAATCACTACGTGACTCCAAAATGAGTAGTAGTCCAAGAAACGGGCCAGATCGGGTGAAATTGCGCGTCTTGGCGACCAACACGTAAGCACACCTTGGGGTTCGACAAACATGGAAATCGCTATGGAACCCCAAAACAGTGAGTAATAGTCCACGAAATATGTCAGAATGGACATAAACTGCGGCGTTGATGACAGACACCTAAACGGACCCTGGGTTCATCTATCGTGGAAATCACTTCGGGACTCCAAAACTGAGTAATAGTCCAAGAAACGGGCCAGAATCGGCCCAAACTGCGAGTCTTGACGACCAACACGTAAGCACACCTTGGGGTTCGACAACCATGGAAATCGCTCGGGGACCCCAAAACAATGAGTAATATTCCATCAAAGAGCCCAGAATCAGACAAATTTACGATTATTGATGAACGATACATAAACGCACCTTGGGGTTCGTCAATCATGGAAATTGCTTAGGGACCCCAAATCAGTGAGTAATAGTCCATGAAACGGGCCATAATCGGACAAAACTGCGAGTGTTGATGACCCACACGTAATCTCACCTTGGGGTTCAACAACTATGGAAATCGCTTCGGGACCCCAAAACGGTGAGTGTTGACGACACACACGTAAACGCACCCCGGGGACCATCAATCATGGAAATCGCTCTGGGCCCCAAAATACTGAGTAATAGGCAAAGAAATGGGCCAGAATCGGCCAAAACTGTGAGTGTTGATGACTGACACGTAATCGCACCTTGGTGTTCAACAACTATCGAAATCGCTTTGGGACCCCAAAACGGTGGGTAATAGTCCACGAAACTGGTCAGAATTGGCCAAAACTCTGAGTGTTGACGACGGACACGTAAACGCATCCCCAGGATCATCAATCATGGAAATCGCTCTGAGACCCCAAAACACAGAGTAATAGTCCAAGAAACGGTCCAGAATCGGCCAAAACTATGAGTGTTGATGACCGAGGCGTAATCGCACCTTGGGGTTCAACAACTATGCAAATCGCTTTGGGACCCCAAAACGGTGAGTCATACTCCACGAAACAAGTCAGAATTGGCCAAAACTTTGAGTGTTGATGACAGACACGTAAATGCACCCTAGGATCGTCAATCGTGGAAATCGCTCTGGGCCCCAAAATGCTGAGTAATAGTGCATGACACGGACCAAAATCGACCAAAGATGGGAGTGTTCATGACAGACACGTAAACACACCCAAGGAATCGTCAACCGTGGAAATCACTATGTGACTCCAAAAATGAGTAGTAGTCCAAGAAACGGGCCAAATCGGGTGAAATTGCGCGTCTTGGCGACCAACACGTAAGCACACCTTGGGGTTCGACAAACATGGAAATCGCTATGGAACCCCAAAACAGTGAGTAATAGTCCACGAAATATGTCAGAATGGACATAAACTGCGGCGTTGATGACATACACCTAAACGGACCCTGGGTTCATCTATCGTGGAAATCACTTCGGGACTCCAAAACTGAGTAATAGTCCAAGAAACGGGCCAGAATCGGCCCAAACTGCGAGTCTTGACGACCAACACGTAAGCACACCTTGGGGTTCGACAACCATGGAAATCGCTCGGGGACCCCAAAACAATGAGTAATAGTCCATCAAAGAGCCCAGAAATAGACAAATTTACGATTATTGATGAACAATACATAAACGCACCTTGGGGTTCATCAATCATGGAAATCGCTTAGGGACCCCAAATCAGTGAGTAATAGTCCATGAAACGGGCCATAATCGGACAAAACTGCGAGTGTCGATGACCCACACATAATCTCACCTTGGGGTTCAACAACTATGGAAATCGCTTCGGGACCCCAAAACGGTGAGTGTTGACGACAGACACGTAAACACACCCCGGGGACCATCAATCATGGAAATCGCTCTGGGCCCCAAAATACTGAGTAATAGGCCAAGAAATGGGCCAGAATCGGCCAAAACTGTGAGTGTTGATGACTGACACGTAATCGCACCTTGGTGTTCAACAACTATCGAAATCGCTTTGGGACCCCAAAACGGTGGGTAATAGTCCACGAAACTGGTCAGAATTGGCCAAAACTCTAAGTGTTGACGACGGACACGTAAACGCATCCCCAGGATCATCAATCGTGGAAATCGCTCTGAGACCCCAAAACACAGAGTAATAGTCCAAGAAACGGGCCAGAATCGGCCAAAACTATGAGTGTTGATGACCGAGGCGTAATCGCACCTTGGGGTTCAACAACTATGCAAATCGCTTTGGGACCCCAAAACGGTGAGTCATACTCCACGAAACAAGTCAGAATTGGCCAAAACTTTGAGTGTTGATGACAGACACGTAAATGCACCCTAGGATCGTCAATCATGGAAATCGCTCTGGGCCCCAAAACGCTGAGTAATAGTGCATGACACGGACCAAAATCGACCAAAGATGGGAGTGTTCATGACAGACACGTAAACACACCCAAGGAATCGTCAACCGTGGAAATCACTACGTGACTCCAAAAATGAGTAGTAGTCCAAGAAACGGGCCAAATCGGGTGAAATTGCGCGTCTTGGCGACCAACACGTAAGCACACCTTCGGGTTCGACAAACATGGAAATCGCTATGGAACCCCAAAACAGTGAATAATAGTCCACGAAATATGTCAGAATGGACATAAACTGCGGCGTTGATGACAGACACCTAAACGGACCCTAGGGTTCATCTATCGTGGAAATCACTTCGGGACTCCAAAACTGAGTAATAGTCCAAGAAACGGGCCAGAATCGGCCCAAACTGCGAGTCTTGACGACCAACACGTAAGCACACCTTGGGGTTCGACAACCATGGAAATCGCTCGGGGACCCCAAAACAATGAGTAATAGTCCATCAAAGAGCCCAGAATCAGAAAAATTTACGATTATTGATGAACGATACATAAACGCACCTTGGGGTTCGTCAATCATGGAAATCGCTTAGGGACCCCAAATCAGTGAGTAATAGTCCATGAAACGGGCCATAATCTGACAAAACTGTGAGTGTTGATGACCCACACGTAATCTCACCTTGGGGTTCAACAACTATGGAAATCGCTTCGGGACCCCAAAACGGTGAGTGTTGACGACAGACACGTAAACACACCCAAGGAATCGTCAACCGTGGAAATCACTACGTGACTCCAAAAATGAGTAGTAGTCCAAGAAACGGGCCAGATCGGATGAAATTGCGCGTCTTGGCGACCAACACATAAGCACACCTTGTGGTTCGACAACCATGGAAATCGCTTTGGAACCCCAAAACAATGAGTAATAGTCCTCGAGATAGGTCAGAATCGACATAAACTGCGGTGTTGATGACCGACACCAAAACGGACCCCGGGGTTCGTCTATCGTGCAAATCACTTGGAGACCCCAAAATAGTGAGTAACAGTCCATGAAAGAGCCTAGAATCAGTCAAATCTAGGATTATTGATGAAAGATACATAATTGCACCTTGGGGTTCACCAATCATGGAAATCGCTTAGGAACCCCGAAACTGTGAGTAATAGTCCATGAAACGGGCCAGAATTGGCCAAAACTATGAGTGTTGATGACGGACACTTAAACGCACCCCTGGATCATCAATCATGGAAATCGCTCTGGGACCCTGAAACACTGAGTAATAGTCAAAGAAACACGGCAGAATCGGCCAAAACTGTGAGTGTTGATGACCGAGACGTAATCGCACCTTGGGGTTCAACAACTATGCAAATCGCTTTGGGACCCCAAAATGGTGAGTAATAGTCCAAGAAACAAGTCAGAATTGGTCAAAACTGTGAGCGTTGATGATAGACACGTAAATGCACCCTGGGATCATCAATCGTTGAAATCGCTTTGGGCCCCAAAACACTGAGTAATAGTGCATGAAACGGACCAAAATCGACCAAAAAAGGGAGTGTTCATGACCGACACGTAAACGCACTCCAGGGGTCGTCAATTGTGGAGATCACTATGGGACCCCAAAAATGAGTAATAGTCCAAGAAACGGGCCTGATCGGCCGAAATTGCGAGTCTTGACGACCAACACATAAGCACACCTTGGGGTTCGAAAACCATGGAAATCGCTTTGGAACACCAAAACAGTGAGTAATAGTCCACAAAATAGGTCAAAATTGACATAAACTGCGGTGTTGATGATCTACACCTAAACGGACCCCTGGGTTCATCTATCTTGGCAATCTCTTCGGGACCCCAAAACTGAGTGATAGTCCAAGAAACGGGCCAGAATCGGTCCAAACTGCGAATGTTGACGACCAACACGTAAGCACACCTTGGGGTTCAACAACCATGGAAATCGCTTGGAGACCCCAAAATAGTGAGTAACAGTCCATGAAAGACCCTAGAATCAGACAAATCGAGGATTATTGATGAAAGATACATAATTGCACCTTGGGGTTCACCAATCATGGAAATCGCTTAGGAACCCCAAAGCTGTGAGTAATAGTCCATGAAACGGGCCAGAATTGGCCAAAACTGCGAGTGTTGATGAATGACACATAATCTCATCTTGGGGTTCAACAACTATGGAAATCGCTTCGGGACCCCAAAACAGTGAGTAATAGTCCACGAAACGGGTCAGAATTGGCCAAAACTGTGAGTGTTGATGACGGACACTTAAACGCACCCCGTGGATCATCAATCATGGAAATCGCTCTGGGACCCCGAAACACTGAGTAATAGTCAAAGAAACACGGCAGAATCGGCCAAAACTGTGAGTGTTGATGACCGAGACGTAATCGCACCTTGGGGATCAACAACTATGCAAATCGCTTTGGGACCCCAAAACGGTGAGTAATAGTCCAAGAAACAAGTCAGAATTGGTCAAAAATGTGAGTGTTGATGACAGACACGTAAATGCACCCTGGGATCGTCAATCGTTGGAATCGCTTTGGGCCCCAAAACACTGAGTAATAGTGCATGAAACGTACCAAAATTGACCAAAAAAGGGAGTGTTCATGACCGACACGTAAACGCACTCCAGGGGTCGTCAATTGTGGAGATCACTATGGGACCCCAAAAATGAGTAATAGTCCAAGAAACGGGCCTAATCGGCCGAAATTGCGAGTCTTGACGACCAACACATAAGCACACCTTGGGGTTCGAAAACCATGGAAATCGCTTTGGAACACCAAAACAGTGAGTAATAGTCCACAAAATAGGTCAGAATTGACATAAACTGCGGTGTTGATGACCTACACCTAAACGGACCCCTGGGTTCATCTATCTTGGCAATCTCTTCAGGACCCCAAAACTGAGTGATAGTCCAAGAAACGGGCCAGAATTGGTCCAAACTGCGAATGTTGACGACCAACACGTAGGCACACCTTGGGGTTCAACAACCATGGAAATCGCTTGGAGACCCCAAAATAGTGAGTAACAGTCCATGAAAGAGCCTAGAATCAGACAAATCGAGGATTATTGATGAAAGATACATAATTGCACCTTGGGGTTCACCAATCATGGAAATCGCTTAGGAACCCCAAAACTGTGAGTAATAGTCCATGAAACGGGCCAGAATCGGCCAAAACTGCGAGTGTTGATGAATGACACATAATCTCATCTTGGGGTTCAACAACTATGGAAATCGCTTCGGGACCCCAAAATAGTGAGTAATAGTCCTCGAGATAGGTCAGAATCGACATAAACTGCGGTGTTGATGGCCGACACCAAAACGGACCCCGGGGTTCGTCTATCGTGCAAATCACTTGGAGACCCCAAAATAGTGAGTAACAGTCCATGAAAGAGCCTAGAATCAGTCAAATCTAGGATTATTGATGAAAGATACATAATTGCACCTTGGGGTTCACCAATCATGGAAATCGCTTAGGAACCCCAAAACTGTGAGTAATAGTCCATGAAACGGGCCAGAATCAGCCAAAACTGCGAGTGCTGATGAACGACACATAATCTCATCTTGGGGTTCAACAACTATTGAAATCGCTTCGGGACCCCAAAACAGTGAGTAATAGTCCACGAAACGGGTCAGAATTGGCCAATACTGTGAGTGTTGATGATGGACACTTAAACGCACCCCTGGATCATCAATCATGGAAATCGCTCCGGGACCCCGAAACACTGAGTAATAGTCAAAGAAACACGGCAGAATCGGCCAAAACTGTGAGTGTTGATGACCGAGACGTAATCGCACCTTGGGGTTCAACAACTATGCAAATCGCTTTGGGACCCCAAAACGGTGAGTAATAGTCCAAGAAACAAGTCAGAATTGGTCAAAACTGTGAGTGTTGATGACAGACACGTAAATGCACCCTGGGATCATCAATCGTTGAAATCGCTTTGGGCCCCAAAACACTGATTAATAGTGCATGAAACGGACCAAAATCGACCAAAAAAGGGAGTGTTCATGACCGACACATAAACGCACTCCAGGGGTCGTCAATTGTGGAGATCACTATGGGACCCCAAAAATGAGTAATAGTCCAAGAAACGGGCCTGATCGGCCGAAATTACGAGTCTTGACGACCAACACATAAGCACACCTTGGGGTTCGAAAGCCATGGAAATCGCTTTGGAACACCAAAACAGTGAGTAATAGTCCACAAAATAGGTCAGAATTGACATAAACTGCGGTGTTGATGACCTACACCTAAACGGACCCCTGGGTTCATCTATCTTGGCAATCTCTTCGGGACCCCAAAACTGAGCGATAGTCCAAGAAACGGGCCAGAATTGGTCCAAACTGCGAATGTTGACGACCAACACGTAGGCACACCTTGGGGTTCAACAACCATGGAAATCGCTTGGAGACCCCAAAATAGTGAGTAACAGTCCATGAAAGAGCCTAGAATCAGACAAATCGAGGATTATTGATGAAAGATGCATAATTGCACCTTGGGGTTCACCAATCATGGAAATCGCTTAGGAACCCCAAAACTGTGAGTAATAGTCCATGAAACGGGCCAGAATCGGCCAAAACTGCGAGTGTTGATGAACGACACATAATCTCATCTTGGGGTTCAACAACTATGGAAATCGCTTCGGGACCCCAAAACAGTGAGTAATAGTCCACGAAACGGGTCAGAATTGGCCAAAACTGTGAGTGTTGATGACGGACACTTAAACACACCCCGTGGATCATCAATCATGGAAATCGCACTGGGACCCCAAAACACTGAGTAATAGTCATGGAAACGGGCCAGAATCGGCCAAAATTGTGAGTGTTGATGACCGACACGTAATCGCACCATGGGGTTCAACAACTGTGGAAATCACTTCGGGACCCCAAAACGGTGAGTAGTAGTCCACGAAACGAGTCAGAATTGGCCAAGATTCTGAGTGTTGACGATGGAAACATAAACGCACCCCGAGGATCATCAATCGTGGAAATCGCTCTGGGACCCCAAAACACCGAGTATTAGTCCAAGAAACGGGCCGGAATGGGCCAAAACTGTGAGTGTTGATGACCGAGACATAATCGCACCTTGGGGTTTAACAACTATGCAAATCGCTTTGGGACCCCAAAATGATCAGTAATAATCCAGGAAACAAGTCAGAATTGGCCAAAACTATGAGTGTTGATGACATACATGTAATTGCACCCTGGGGTCGTCAATCAAGGAAATCGCTCTAGGGCGCCAAAACACTGAGTAATAGTGCATGAAACGGACCAAAGTTGACCAAAAATGGGAGTGTTCATGCCGACACGTAAACGCACCCCAGGGGTCCTCAATCGTGGAAATCACTACGGGGCCCCAAAAATGAGTAATAGTCCAAGAAACTTTCCAGATCGGCCGAAATTGCGAGTCTTGACGACCAACTTGTAAGCACACCTTGGGGTTCGACAACCATGGAAATCGCTTTGGAACCCGAAAACAGTGAGTAATAGTCCACGAATTAGGTCAGAATCAACAGAAACTGTGGTGTTGATGACCGACACCTAAACGGATCCCGGGGTTCATCTGTCGTTGAAATCACTTTGGGACTGTCAGTGTCAAAACCGGCGGATCTCAGGTAGGGGGTCCCGAACTGTGCGTCTAAGGCTAATGGTAACAGGAGGAGGGGGACACGATGTTTACCTAGGTTCGGGCCCTCTTGATGGAGGTAATACCCTACTTCCTGCTTGATTGATCTTGATGATATGAGTATTACAAGAGTTGATCTACCACGAGATCGTCGAGGGGAAATCCTAGAAGCTAGCCTATGATTATGATTGTTGTTGTCCTATGGACCAAACCCTCCAGTTTATATAGACACGGCGGGAGATAGGGTTACACAGAGTCGGTTACAGAGAAGGAGATCTACACATCCGAATAGCCAAGCTTGCCTTCCACGCAAAGGAGAGTCCCATCCGGACACGGGACGAAGTCTTCAATATTGTATCTTCATAGTCCGATAGTCCGGCCAAAGTATATAGTCCGGCTGTCTGAGGACCCATTTAATCCAGGACTCCCTCAGTAGTTCCTAAACCAGGCTTCAATGACGATGTGTCCGGCGTTCAAATTGTCTTCGGCATTGGAAGGCGGGTTCTCCTCCAAATCCAGAGTACCTGTTGTAGCGAGTAGCGTCCGGCTTCCCATTAATGTTGTACTCCTCGGCTTCTGTGCTTTAATAATGATTATCTCCACATGTCGAGTGAATGCGAGAAGTCGGGGCATTTTTACATTTTCCACCCTAACCATGTAAGTAAATCGTCTATTTAAAGACACGGGGATCCTCAGATCCAAATTACACCATCCTCCCCCAGCAAGCATTTCATCAGAGCACGCCCGGAAGAAACCATCCCATCATGGCCGGCCGTCGCAGCTCCTCCTCTTGTTCCCGTAGCACTATGCCATGTGATTGGGAGACGTGTTCTGTTCCCCATAGCCAATTAGTAGACTTGCAGACCAAGGGGTTTCTCCCGCCTGCATACATGGTCCCCGTCCGAGCCGGACTATCCACCTATAATGGCGGGGAGCAAGGAGAGAGCTTTCCCAACCCATCCAAGGGGGAGCGGGTATGCCTTGTCCCTTATTTGATGAGGGGACTTGGGTTTCCAATCCACCCATTCCTCTGCGGGCTCCTGGAATTCTATGGCCTCCAGCTGCATAACTTCACCCCAGCCTCTGTACTACACATCGCAGGTTATGTCGCCTTTTGCGAACTATTTCTGGGCTGCGAGGCTCATTTCGAGCTATGGAAGAGGCTATTCTGCCTTGTCCCCCACAATCAGGAGGGATCAATATATCAAGTGGGCAGAGCCGAAATATGGCGCGTCGCCGAGATCGGATAATTGTCCGGCACTCCAAAGAAGGCATCTGAAGACTGGCCTTCGGAGTGGTTTTATGTAGTGGATGTCCCCCTTCAGGACCCAACTCGGACGGGCCTTCCTGAGTTCGCTAATACCCCGCTGAAGAAACGCCACAACTGAAGCCCCCGGAGCCCGCAGGAGGAAGATAAGAGAGAGGTCCTTTACCTGATGGGCAGTATAAAAACGCTGGCCAAATCAGGATTGGCAATAATCGAAGTTATGTCAATATGCATAATGCGGGGGGTGCAGCCACTTCAATATCGGGGGAAACCCATGTGGCACTTCAACGGAGAAGACGATGCCACCCGCTGCCGCTCTGGCGAAAATACTGTCCGACTTATACAAGGGAGAAGAAGAGGAGTTCCTCCGTATTAAGCCATGGGATGGATTTTCTATGTACAACCCCCCAAGCTGGGTGAGCAGTTATCCTGTACTCAACTCCATGCACTCCCGTACTCTTTATCATAAATACTCACCTTGCCAATTCCTAGCAGGAACTGCAAAAGGCCGTGAGGGAGAGTCACAGCCCAGCTCCACAGCCAGAGGACCCTGACCGGGCCCTCGACCCCGGACTTGAAGAAGATCCGGACATGTTTGTGGAGCTTGTCAACGAGACATTTTACCAGGCAAGCCGTGATGACACCTTGGTGGCCATCATCGCCGACTATCCTGGACTGCTCCCTGCATCGAATGCAAGTAAAACAGGAGTCCTAACTTCTGAGAAGGATTCCTTCTTTATGCCTTACCCCATGCACATATATTGTACTTCATAGAAATGGCTACCGGGGCGCCGTGCCGAGCCTACGGGGGCTCATCAGCAAAGGGCACCCAAGCCGGGCAGGCTTAAGAGGAAGGCGGTTAGGATTGAGACGCCATCATATAGGTATAATTTAAAACCTGCTCCGTGATTATCGTCTTTGAAATGTAACAGCATCCATTGTGTCCTGGCGGAAAGAGTAGTCGCCGGACTATGTCCGGAGACCCTACCAACCATGCCTCCGCTAGCCGGATAACAGAACCGGCCTCAAGGGTGGAGGCTAACGTGGGGACAACACCGAATTATCCCCCTACAGGGGATGCGGATATAATCTCCGCTACGAATTCCGAGCTGGAGAGCGCCATGAATCACCGGCGCCGACGGGCCGTACTTACGATGCTAACTTCTGCGAAGAGGCGTTTAATGCCTTCAAGTCAGGGGACGCGTACATCCGAGCTGCTCAAGATGGACTCGCCAGAGCCATGGACCAGTATGTAAAGGATATACGGGTAATACAATTTGATAAGTATGTGTATCAGTAGCCCTTGAGACTTGAAACAGTTGGCACAACTGATTTCAGGATCATTGTATGCATAGGTTCTTGCCAAGAAGAATACCCATTTATCTCAAGAGCTAGAGGAATGCAAGGCACAACTGAGGGCCGCAGTTGCCAAAATAGAGAAATCTAAGAAGGCCTCATCTGGTAATACTTGTCTCGATCAAAGAGAATGTAAGTACGTATACCAGTTAATATTCTGCATGTTGGACAAATCTAACAATAGATTCTGCAGACAATCCCGGAGGGAATCCGGAGATCGTACGAGAGGATGAGCCACAAGCTCGACAACAGCTAGAGGCTGGCGAGCATGTTCTTACACGGGTTAGGCAAGAGAAAAACGATCTCCAAGATGCCAATACCTGGCTGGGCATTGAGTTAAAAGATGTTCGGGCCCAGCTTGTTGACTCAGTGAAGGAGAATAAGAGGCTTCGACGCGGCATTTATAGTAAGTGCATAAGCGAACCTTTGTACAGTTCGGCGAAGAAATGAGTTAACAGAGTTATGTCTGTAGGTATGCTGACGGGCCGTCCTGAAGAGGAGATGCCCGGATCCGCAGGCGATCTTCTGCAAGAACTTTCACAGCTGCAGGAACGAGTTCGGCAGGTGATGTAGGGTATTGCCCAGGCCTTGTGGCCGTCCGCCTCCCAGCCAAGAAGCATGGGAGAGCTTGTAGATCTGCTCAAGGGAGCGCGGCGGCGCTTCCGATTGTGGAAGATATCGACCTGCCGATAAGGTGCGAGGGAAACCCGGGCCATTGTAAAGAAGTGGTACACCAAGGTGGATCCGAATCAAATGGCCCTGGTCGGTCCTGTAGGGTCAGATGGGAAGGAAATTCCCGTTAGTTCGGTATATGACCAAGTAGGTTTAGCCGCAAAGTACTCCCAACAGGATTGTAGGCTAGACAGCCTGTTGGATGGTATAGAAGAAGAATTTAGCCAGTCCGAGTGACTATGTACTTCAGTGGACGTATGTAGTCCCTAGCCGGATTGTAAATCATTTGTCTTGGTGGACCATTTCGCTTCAGCCTCCAGACCCGGCAGTCCGAAGTGTATCCGAATACCCGCTTAGTTATGTAAACCGGGGTACGCGTGGAAACCAGGCGTAGGGTTCATAAGTGCTTGAACAAACAAGTACCCAACTAGTTATGTTATATTACATGGATAGTAAGAAACATCTTCTAGAGAGAATAGTTCCGTTAAGGGTTCCTTTCCCTGGGTACGCATGCATTAGTGTGCATGTCCGAACTGCAAACAGAGACGCAGGATACAAAACATCTGGGGGTTTATATTTTAATAGGTAAAAACATCTTTTGTTCACCGATCAATATTCCCTTAAGACCGCTAGCTTTCGGCTTCACCCAATCTGAGGTACACATCCGGCTGACCCGGCAGTAACAATCGTAGAGGTGCTCCCCTTATGCCCTAGCCGAATTAACGGGAACGTAGGGCATAAACACAAGAGCCAGGCAACCCAACTTGGCCAAAACTTAAGTCATATCGATGCATATAATGGCGAAAAAAGGCACATATGGAGAAGTTACACATATATTAAGCTTCTGTATACGAAGCCCCCAGGTATAATTAGCGCGCATAGCGCGTCGAAATTGTGTAAACGGGCCACACTTTAAGCCTTCGAAAGCTATATAGAAAATAAAGAAGAAAAAAGAGAGAGGATATAATTTAAAACGGTCGGAGGTAAGGAGACAAACATAGAGTTCGGCGCTTAGGCGTAGAATCTTTGGAGTCTGGCCGCATTCCTTGGGTTCGGCTCTAATCGATTATCCAATGCATCACGCAGGCGGTACGCTCCTCCGCTGAGAACTTTATCAATGATGAAGGGACCCTCCCACTTGGGCTTGAGCTTGTCCTTTTTCCTCTCCTGTAGGCGCAGAACGAGTTTGCCAATATTATGAGTTTTGGCCCGTACTTCTCTGCATTGATACCTTCGAGCCTGCTGCTGATAGAATGCGGAACTGGCTTTTGCTACATCGCGCTCCTCCTCAAAGGCATCTAGGTTGTCCCACCGATCGAGCTCGGCTTCTCTCTCTTCATACATGCGCACCCGAGGTGAGTCATGAACAATATCGGAGGGCAATACCGCCTCTACGCCATACACCATAAATAATGGTGTGTATCCGGTAGTGCGATTCGGCGTGGTCCATTGTCCCCATAGTACGGAGTTGAGCTCCTTGACCCGGTATGTATCTGACTACTTCAAGGATCGCACCAGTCTGGGTTTTATTCCGCTCATAATAAGACCATTTGCTCGTTCGACTTGACCGTTTGTTTGAGGGTGGTAGACAGAGGCGTAATGGAGCTTAATGCCCATATTGCCGCACCAAGTTTTCACCTCATCGGCTGTGAAGTTTGAGCCATTGTCGGTGATGATGCTGTGGGGGACACCGTAACAGTGCACAACCCCTCATATGAAGTCTATCACTGGTCCGGATTCGGCTGATTTAACTGGTTTGGCTTCTATCCATTTGGTGAACTTGTCCACCATGACCAATAAGTAGTTTTTCTTATGGCTTCCCCCTTTCAGGGGTCCGACCATATCAAGCCACCAGACCGTGAAGGGCCAAGTTATGGGGATTGTTTGGAGAGCGGTAGGGGGCATATGGCTCTGATTGGCGAAAAGCTGGCAACTGACGCAATGTTGGACGAGATCTTGTGCGTCTGCTCGGGCTGTCAACCAGTAAAACCTGTACGGAGGGCCTTTCTTACAAGGGACCGAGCTGCAGCGCGGTGGCCGCCGAGTCCCGCATGGATTTCGGTCAAGAGCTGCCACCCTTCCTCTTCGAAAATGCATCTTTGGAGCACTCCGGTGGCGCTTTTCTTATAAATCTCTCCCTCATGGACTATATAGGCCTTGGAGTGCCGCACAATGCAACGTGCCTCATTTTGGTCCTCGGGGAGCTCTTGCCTATTTAAGTAGGCTAAGAAGGGTTCGATCCACGGGGCAATGATATCCTTCTTTGGTACCATCACCAAGTTTGCTAGCCAATCCGGATGTTTTATTTCTCTGATGAATCCGGCCTCGAGTAGCTTGGCTAGCTCTTCTCCCATGGCTTGTCACTTAGGCTCTGAGAAGCGCCGGAGAGTTTGCTTGATTAGCTTGTATCCCTTCAGTATATTTAGGCTGTGTTTGGCCAGCCTGTGTGGGATGCCTGGCATGTCTGAAGGATGCCAGGCAAAGATGTCCCAATTCTCGCGCAAGAACTCTCGCAGTGCGGCGCCTATTGTGGGGTTCAGTTGTGCCCCAATGGATGCTGTTTTTGTAGGATTCATTGGGTGGACCTGGAATTTGACTACTTCATCCGCTGGTTTGAAAGAGGTGGACTTGGGTCGTTTGTCGAGTATCACGTCGTCCCTGTCCACTTTGGAGTGTAGCGTGGTTACTTCTTCGGCCACGAGGGTTTCGGATAACGCCTCAAGGGCCAGTGTGGCGGTTTTATTTTCAGCGCGGAGTGCTACATCCAGATCACTAGCTAGAGTGATGATACCATTGGGCCCGGGCATTTTGAGCTTCATGTACCCCTAATGGGGTATAGCTTGAAAGCTCATGAATGCGTCCCGCCCTAAAAGGGCGTGGTATCTGCTGCTGAACAAGGCCACTTGGAATGTGATTTCTTCGGACCTATAATTCTCCGGCGTGCCGAATACCACATCTAGTGTGATTTTTCCAGTAGATCGTGCCTCCCGGCTAGGGATGATTCCTCTGAAGGTCGTGCTTCTTTGCTCAATGTGGCTTTTGTCTATTTCCATCTTGTTAAGGGTTTCCTCGTATATGAGGTTTAATCCGCTGCCGCCGTCCATGAGCACTTTAGTAAGCCGGAAGCCATCCATGATTGGACTAAGGACCAGAGCGGCTGGTGCCTGAACTATTCGGAATTGAGGTTCATCAGTGGCATTGAAGGTTATAGCCGTGTCGTTCCATGGATTTATTGCTACAACATGGCAAACTTCAGCGAGGGTGCGGAGTGCGCGCTTGCGCCTGCTATTTGAGGTGAACGTCTCAAAGACTATCAGTACTGTATTGTTATCGTCGGCGGGATGTTGCTCTGTGGTAAGGTTGATGAGGAGATCCTCACCGCTCTTGGCCACCTGCCATAGTATCCAACATGCTCTAAGGCTATGTTGTCCAGTGCGGTGTGAATTTTGCATGGCCCGTTGAGCCATCCCTCCAGTATGGTTCCATGCACTGTAGTAGGCTTTGGTTTCTTCGCGGTTGCATCAGGTGACTTCCGAGAGTGCACCCTCTTAGTTTGGATAGGGGTTTTAGTGAGAGTCGGAGGATCCCAGAATTTTGTTTGGGTTTTCCAGGCGCTTTCCATCGCACAGTACTTCTGTACTATGGCCGCCAAGTCAGGAAAATGTACTATGTCACAGCGACTTATGGCGTTGAATATTCCCTTGTCCGTGCAATTTTTGCAAAAGAATGAGATATCGTCTTTCTCGCGACAATCCAGAACCTTGTTCATTACAAGGAGGAATCGGGCCCAGAAGTGATGTACTATCTCTGGGGGTTCTTGTCTAATGTGGGAAAGATCACTTGTATCTGGGTGGGTGGGTAGATTTAAGTCCAAACCCAGACCCGATTTGAGACCCAGGGGCAGAGGAACTTCTGAGCTTGGCAGTTCGGGCTCTGATATATTGCCCAATTTTTCAGGCCCGCCGCCCGATTCTAAGTTCGGGGTTTGGGTCATGTTGACGGAGTCGTGGACTAGGGGGTGTCCGGATAGCCGAACTATCATCATCGGCCGGGCTCCAAGACTATGATGATACAAGATTGAAGACTTCGTCCCGTGTCCGGATGGGACTTTCCTTGGCGTGGAAGGCAAGCTTGGCGATACGGATATGTAGATCTCCTACCATTGTAACCGACTCTATGTAACCCTAGCCCTCTCTGGTGTCTATATAAACCGGATGGCTTTAGTCCGTAGGACGAACAACAATCATACCATAGGCTAGCTTCTAGGGTTTAGCCTCCTTGATCTCGTGGTAGATCTACTCTTGTAACACACATCATCAATATTAATCAAGCAGGACGTAGGGTTTTACCTCCATCAAGAGGGCCCGAACCTGGGTAAAACATCGTGTCCCTTGTCTCCTGTTACCATCCGCCTAGACGCACAGTTCGGGACCCCCTACCCGAGATCCGCCGGTTTTGACACCGACATTGGTGCTTTCATTGAGAGTTCCTCTGTGTCGTCACCGATAGGCTCGATGGCTTCTTCGATCATCATCAACGACACAGTCCAGGGTGAGACCTTCCTCCCCGGGCAGATCTTTGTATTCGGCGGCTTTGCTCTGCGGGCCAATTCGCTTGGCCGTCTGGAGCAGATCGAAAGCTACGCCCCTGGCCGTCAGGTCAGATTTGGAAGTTTGAACTTCACGGCTGACATCCGCGGGGACTTTATCTTCGATGGATTCGAGCCACAGCCAAGCGCGCCGCACTGTCACGACGGGCACGATTTAGCTCTGTAGCCGGACAGTACCCTGGAGGCCGCACTCGAGCCCGCTCCGATCTTCAATTCGGAGCCGGCTGCGCAGATCGAGGACGGATGGCTAGACACCGCCTCGGGGGCTGCAACCTCTACGGCGATAGAGCCGAACACTGACCTTGTCCCTCATGAAGCTCGTGACTCCAAGGTGCCGGACTCCTTGCCGGACTCCGAACCTCCCGCGCCCCCTCCAATCGAATCCAGTTGGGCGCCGGTGATGGATTTCACCGCTGCGGACATCTTTCAACACTCACCTTTCAGCGACATCTTGAGTTCGCTAAAGTATCTCTCGCTATCAGGAGAACCCTCACCGGACTGCGGTCAGGACGGTTGGGATGCGAACGACGAAGAAATTCAAAGCCCACCCACCACCCACTTAATAGCCACTGTCGACGATCTAACCCACATGCTAGACTACGACTCCGAAGACATCGACGGTATGGACGACGATGCCGGAGACGATCAAGAACCAGTGCCTACCGGGCAATGGAAAGCCACCTCATCATATGACATATACATGGTGGATATCCCAAAGGATGGGAATGGCGAAGCAACAATGGAGGATGACCCCTCCAAGAAACAGCCCAAGCGTCGGCGTCAGCGGCGCCGCTCTAAATCCCGCCACAGCAAGAATGAAGATTCCGGCACCGGAGATAATAACACACCGGACAGCGCCGAAGACAACCCACTCCAGCAAGATTCAGCACAGGAGGACGGAGACGCCAGCCCTCATGAGAGAGCGGCAGAAGAAGAGATAGAGGACTATATGCCTCCCTCCGGAGATGAGGCAAGCCTCGACGATGACGAATTCGTCGTGCCTGAGGATCCGTCAAACAAGAGCGTTTTAAACGCAGGCTTATGGCCACGACAAACAACCTCAAGAAAAAGCAGCAACAGCTTAGAGCTGATCAAGATCTGCTAGCCGACAGATGGACTGAAGTCCTCGCGGCCGAAGAGCATGAGCTCGAACGCCCCTCCAAAAATTACCATAAATGCAAGCTGCTCCCCCGATTAGAGGAGGAGGCGTATGAACCTGCATCACTAGCAGACAATACGGCTGACCGACCACCCTGTGGTCGCGACAGAGAGGCCCCTAGGCCCTTCACTAGAACCATACCCCGGCATCGCTCGAAAAGCACAAATCCACAGGGGAACGCTCCAGACTTGCGAGATATATTGGAGGATAAGGCAAGACAATCAAGATCGATCTATAGATCGCGTGGGCGCCCCATGATACGTGACGACAACCGTCGCGCCGGACACAGTAAGTCTTTCCGGGCCGATCAAAATAGACAAAGCTCTTTCGAGCTCCGTCGTGATATCGCCCAATACAGAGGCGCCACACACCCACTATGCTTCACAGACGAAGTAATGGATCATCAAATCCCCGAAGGGTTTAAACCCATGAACATTGAATCCTACGATGGCACAACAGACCCCGCGGTTTGGATCGAAGACCATCTCCTTCACATCCACATGGCCCGTGGTGATGATCTTCACGCCATCAAATATCTCCAACTCAAACTTAAAGGACCAGCCCGACATTGGCTTAACAGCTTGCCAGCAGAGTCAATCGGGAGTTGGCAAGACCTGGAAGCCGCATTCCTCGACAACTTCCAAGGCACGTATGTGCGACCACCAGACGCTGATGACCTAAGCCACATAATTCAGCAGCCAGACGAATCGGCCAGACAATTTTGGACATGGTTCTTAACCAAGAAAAACCAAATCGTCGACTGTCCGGATGCGGGGGCCCTTACAGCCTTCAAGCATAACATCCGCGACGAGTGGCTTGCCCGGCACCTGGGATAAGAAAAGCCGAAATCCATGGCAGCCCTCACATCACTCATGACCCGCTTCTGCACGGGTGAGGACAGCTGGCTAGCACGCAACAATAACCTCAGCCAAAATTTCTGGCAGTCCGGATTTCAAGGACCGTAATGGCAGGTCGCTTCACAACAAAAACAAAAGCCGCATTAATAGCGATAACAGTGAAGATACGGTAGTCAATGCCGGATTCAGAGGCTCTAAACCCGGTCAGCGGAAAAAGCCATTCAAAAGTACTACTCCGGGTCTGTCCAATTTGGACCGAATACTCGACCGCTCGTGCCAGATACACGGCACCCCCGAAAAGCCAGCCAACCACACCAACAGGGACTGTTGGTTATTCAAGCAGGCAGGCAAGTTAATTGCCGAAAACAATGACAAGGGGCTGCATAGTGATGACGAGGAAGAGACACGACCGCCGAACAATAGAGGACAGAAGGGTTTCCCCCCAGAGGTGCGGACGTTGAACATGATATACGCAACGCACATATCCAAAAGGGAGCGGAAGCGTGCACTCAGGGATGTATACGCGATGGAGCCAGTTGCCCCGAAGTTCAATCCATGGTCCTCCTGCCTGATCACTTTTGACCGAAGGGACCACCCCACCAGCATCCGCCATGGCGGATTCGCCGCATTGGTTCTAGACCCAATCATCGATGGATTTCACCTCACCAGAGTCCTGATGGACGGCGGTAGCAGCCTGAACCTACTTTATCAGGACACAATGCGCAAAATGGGCATAGACACCTCAAGGATTAAACCTACCAAGACGACCTTTAAAGGCGTCATACCAGGTGTAGAAGCCAATTGTACAGGCTCAGTTACACTGGAAGTGGTCTTCGGATCCTCGGATAACTTCTGAAGCGAGGAGTTAATCTTCGACATAGTTCCGTTCCGCAGCGGCTATCATGCTCTGCTCGGACGTATCGTGTTCGCAAAGTTCAACACGGTGCCGCACTACGCATACCTCAAGCTCAAGATGGCAGGCCCTCGAGGAGTCATCACGGTCAACGGAAACACTGAACGCTCTCTCCGAACGGAGGAACATACAGCGGCTCTCGTGGCAGAAGTACAGTGCAGCCTCTTAAGGAAATTCTCGAGTCCGGCCGTTAAGCGACCGGACACGGCTAAACGCGCCCGGAGTAACATACAACAAGACCACCTGGCACGTTCCGAGCACACGTAGTAGTGCGGCCCCAACCCCAGCCCCTGCAAAACGTCAAGACAGGTCCTTCGCGTACACCATTACGCTCTGAAGATACCATGGGCATGGGGAGAGGGGCACGACCACGATAGGCCCAAAATACGGCTTAGCCACACCAGGCGCTCTCAAGTGTGTCGTTCTTTTTTTCTTTTTTATTTTTACCCACAGGACTCCGTTTGTCAGAGGCCCTGTCCGGCAGCAGACCTGCCGAACTCACGATGCAACAGCCAGGGAAGGAGAAAGGCTACAACGAATATCCAGGTGGTCTCCATTACGAGCATTAAATCTGTTTTATGCACCATTCCGCAGCCTACCCCTAGAGGGGGACATGTTTAACAGTCCCATCCCTTGCTTATCGCACCATTTGTATCGTTCTGCACTTATAGCAGTTTTTCTTGAATAAGTAATGCAGCACCTTTTTGCTTCCAATTGCATTTCTCTCTTATACATATGTTCATTTGTAACATGCCGCATCCGTACGTTTTGGTACGGCTAAATACACCAGGGGCTTATGTTTCACGCATCATGGTGTGATAAGTCCGAACACTTTCACAAGTGCGGCACCCCGAACTTATAGCATTATATGCATCGGCTCCGAATCATGTCTTGGGTCAATAGTTGGGTTTGCCTGGCTCCCATGTTTTGGTACCTTACGTTCCATTGTATCGGCTAAGGTAGCACTGGGAGAACCACTGCGATTGCGCCCCAGTTGAGCTGGGCGAGCGCCTCAGTGGAGAAAGCTAAAACTGACCGTCATGATGAGGCAAGAGCTGGTCGCTGTTCGAGAGGTTTTTTGCGAGTCCTAAAAGACTTATGCCGCT
The DNA here is from genome assembly GCF_002162155.2 of Triticum dicoccoides. Lineage (NCBI taxonomy): Eukaryota > Viridiplantae > Streptophyta > Magnoliopsida > Poales > Poaceae > Triticum > Triticum dicoccoides. Next base: position 711,508,877 of record NC_041381.1, read on the forward strand.
TAGAGCGAGGAGCCGACTTTGTCTGGCCCAGGCGTGGATAGCACCCCAAATTCGGCCTTCCGAAGACTAGGGGCTTCGCCAAAATTTAAAATTATAGAATTCTATGGCTAAGTGAGAGTGTTCAAGCATTATAAGTCCGGTTGCCTTGTTCGTTGTGTTGAGCGCCTCCCTAGATGGACCCAAATATGGGAACAAGAGTGCTCAAATTTATCCCGAACACCCCAGTACTCGTGGCATGGGGGCTGAAGCCGACGACTTGCCATCTCTCAGATTTGATAAACAGCCGCACAGAAGGTAATGTTTTAAATTAAATGCGTTGCTTAGCGCAAATGAACTAAGTTTTCAGCGCACAGGATAACAAAATGCGAGTCTACTCAAATATTACATCTTTGGAGCACTCACCCGCAATAGTGCGGGCGCCCTTCAGCACACTCTTATAATACATCTCGGGCGTGCGATGCTCCTTGCCCTGCGGTGGCGGGTCCGTCACGAGCTTCTGGGCATCCATCTTGCCCCAGTGCACCTTTGCGCGGGAAAGGGACCGACGGGCACCTTCAATACAGGCGGAGTGCTTGATGACTTCAACCCACGGGCATGCATCCACCAGCCGCCGCACCAGGCCGAAGTAGCTCCCAGGCATGGCCTCCTTAGGCCATAGCCGAACTATGAGGCCCTTCATGGCCTGTTCGGCCCCCTTGTGGAGCTCGACCAGCTGCTTGAGCTGGTCGCTAAGGGGCACCGGATGTCCGGCCACAGCATACTGAGACCAGAAGACCTTCTCCGTCGAGCTCCCCTCCTCAGCCCGGTAGAATGCGGCAGCATCGGACATGCTGCGAGGAAGATCTGCGAACGCTCCTGGAGAGCTTCGAATTTGGGTAAGCAACAGGTAATTAACACTCACATGCTTACTTTGCATGAAAAATGCCTTACCCGCTGCTATTTTCTTCAACGCCTCGATTTCTTGGAGGGCCTTGTAGGCTTCAGCCTTAGCGGCTTTGGCACTCTCAAGAGCCGCTGCAAGCTCAGACTCTCGAGTCTTCGAGTCACGCTCCAGGCTCTCATGCTTTTTCACGAGATCCTGGAGCTCTTGTTGACCTCCGCCACCCGCGCCTCCTGCTTCTCTCGCTCGGTGCGCTCCGCGGCCGCATTGCGTTCGGCCGCGGCCACCACCTTCTTCAGGGTAGCCACCTCGTTAGTGGCCCCTGCAATACCCACGTTATCCTTGTCATTCTTTTTGCAACCAAAATCCTTTTCTGTAAGGTACAATTTTAATAAGGTGTTACTCACCTTCCTTGTCCTCGAGCTGCTTCTTGGCACGGACGAGCTCGTTCTTGGACCGCTCGAGGCTTTCCTTCAAAGTATTAACCCCCGCAGTCAGTGCGGCAGAGGTCAGCAGCGCAACCTGCAATCCCATATTGACATATTTTTTATGACTCCTGCGTATATCTTTTTAGATCCTTAGTCCGGCTTTTCTTTCCGAATACCGAACCGAGCATCAGGGGCTACTGTCTATGCGGTAATATTTTACATATATCAAAATTCTTACCTCAAAGCCTGTTAGAAGGCTGCTGCAGGCTTCGGTTAGCCCGCTCTTGGCGAGCTGCACCTTCTGAATCACCGCACTCATAACAGTGCGGTGTTCCTCTTTGATGGAGGCGCCCTTGAGTGCCTCCAGCAAGCTATCCGGCGCCTCCGGTTGGACGGAGGCTGCCGGCGTCACGGTCTTGCTCTTCTTACGAAGGGGCCGCCCGCTGGACTCCAGAGCCGCTATGGGATCCGGAGCCGAGTCCGGTGCAAAGTCCGGGAGGTTGTCCTGCGACACCTCCGGGGCCTCCTCCTCCTGGCGGGTCCCTTCCCGGGATCCCACCTCGGCATCGTCCGTGTCACAGGGGGTGAAGGCGGTCGGAAGAGAATCCATATCCGGCGCACCTAAGGACCCGCTCGACGAATCGGGCAGATCGTCCTTGGGCGGACTGCAGGGTTGTATGCGGAATTACAAAGACATTGTGTGGCAAAAAAGAAAAACCATGAAGTTATTCGGGAGTCCGGATACTTACGATCTCGCCAGGGGCTTGGCCCTTGGAGGCCAGTCCTTGTCGTCGTCACTGGCGTTGGCAGAGCAGTTCGGGGGAAGAGTTTTTCCCTTCTTGGACCCTTTGGCCTCCCTCGTTGGGGAGGCCTTCCTTTTCTTCCCTCCCCCCACTTGGGGAGAGGCTTTCTTCTTATCCTCCTCACCTTGGTGAGAGGAGTCGGCCTCGGAGTCGTCATCCTATAGCACCTGAAAACGAGAACTCTTCCGAGTACCCGTGGCCTTCTTCTTGGCCTTCTTCTCCGGCACCACGTGGGGTGCCAGAGCCAACAGCCCCGTTAGGCGGGCGTCCGCTGGGTCCTCTGGCAATGGGGCCGGACAGATATACTGCTCGGCCTTCACCAGCCAGCCCTGTCAAAGGAAAGGGAGTTTAGATCCCGCATAGAGTCAAACTATGGAAAACAAGCGTCCCGTAAAGGACAAAATCGCTTACCTCGTCAGCCGGACGCTGCGAGTTGAATCCGCGATCTTCGGTAGCGGATGCGGGAGCCTCGGCGCCCTTGAACAGCACCTTCCAGACATCTTCGTACGTAGTGTCGAAGAGCCCTCTCAAAGTCTGGTGCTGCGCCGGATCAAACTCCCACATGTTGAAGCCCCGTCATTGGCACGGGAGGATCTGGCGGATGAGCATGACCTGGACCACGTTGACAAGCTTGAGCTTCTTGTCCACCAGCTTTTGGACGCAGGCTTGGAGTCTGGTCAGCTCCTCCGAATCACCCCAAGTCCGGCCGCTCTCTTTCCAGGAGGTGAGCCATGTGGGGATGCCAGATCTGAATTCAGGGGCCACTGCCCATTCGGGGTCACGCGGCTCGGTGATGTAGAACCACCCCGATTGCCACCCCTTAATGGTTTCCACAAAAGTGCCCTCAAGCCAAGTAACGTTGGACATCCTACCCACCATGGCGCCTCCGCACTCCGCTTGGCTGCCCTTCACAACCTTCGGCTTGACACTAAAGGTCTTGAGCCACAAGCCGAAGTGGGGCTGGATGCAGAGGAAGGCCTCGCACACGACGATAAACGCCAAGATGTTGAGGATGAAATTCGGGGCCAGATCGTGGAAATCTAGGCCGTAGTAGAACATGAGCCCCCGGACAAAGGGATGGAGTGGGAAGCCCAGTCCGCGGAGGAAATGGGTAAGACATACTACCCTCTCATGGGGCCTGGGGGTGGGGATGAGCTCTCCCTTGTCGGGGAGCCGATGCGCGATGTTGCTGGACAAATATCCGGCGCTGCGAAGCTTCTGGATGTGCCCCTCCGTGACGGAGGAGGCCATCCACTTGCCTCCCACTCCGGACATAGTTGGAGAAGGTTGAGGTGAGATGTGCGGACTTGGGCGCTGGAGCTCGAGTTCACAGAGATGGATAAGCCAAGGAGGAAGAAGGCGCAGGTAAAAGGGTTGGATCTTTATCCCCTTATATGGGCGGACAAAAACATGTGTCCCCACCGTCCTGATAAAACTCGCTTATCTCCCAAGCACCGCAATCAATGGCGCGGTTGAGTTACCCATGTCCGTATTGATGGGAATCCCGGAATAAGGGGAACACGATCTCTGCTTCGACAAGACGTGCCAAGGAAACCGCTTCGCTAAACGTGCTGAGGTGGTACAATAAAGACGATTCGAGTAAAGGCTTGGTAGTGGTGTGACGTCACGCCACGAAATACGTCAGTAGATTGAACTTGTGTAATATAATTCTCTCTACGATGGTACGTGAAATTTATTTTGCAGGGTCGGACACTATCCTGGTGTTCACAATCTTCTATAAATTATTCGGAGGAGGAACCCGCCTTGCAATGCCGAAGACAATATGCGCCTCGGACTCGTCGTCATTGAAGCCTGGTTCAGGGGCTACAGAGGGAGTCCTGGACTAGGGGGTGTCCGGATAGCCGAACTATCATCATCGGCCGGACTCCAAGACTATGAAGATACAAGATTGAAGACTTCGTCCCATGTCCGGATGGGACTTTCCTTGGCGTGGAAGGCAAGCTTGGCGATACGGATATGTAGATCTCCTACCATTGTAACCGACTCTGTGTAACCCTAGCCCTCTCCGGTGTCTATATAAACCGGATGGCTTTAGTCCGTAGGACGAACAACAATCATACCATAGGCTAGCTTCTAGGGTTTAGCCTCCTTGATCTCGTGGTAGATCTACTCTTGTAACACACATCATCAATATTAATCAAGCAGGACATAGGGTTTTACCTCCATCAAGAGGTCTCCTGTTACGATCCGCCTAGACGCACAGTTCGGGACCCCCTACCCGAGATCCGCCGGTTTTGACACCGACACATGTCCTCCCGCGAATGGGTATCCGGCTCGTAGAGCTCAGAAATCTGGACATAGTTCATCCTCAAAATAGAGGGAGAATCAATGCGTTGCTCTTCCACTACCTCTATCTGATGGGTGGCCGACGGAGAGTTAATCACCCTTTGGTCGGGTTTAAGCCCAATACGATCATAGTCCGTAGCGACATCCAGAGCGGCGATGTGATCCAAGAACTCATTCAGCGAAGAGAGCTCCGTCTGATCCATCTGTTCGGCAAGTTCCGAGTTGACAAGGAGGCTATTTTTGATGACCTGAGAAGTCATCGTTGGCGCGACGGCCGATCGGGTGGTCATGACGAAACCGCCTAGTGAGAGAGTTTGGCCTAGGGCCAGGGCTCCCCCAGAGGTAATGTTGTCCTTGACAACGAGGCGAGCCATCAAACCTTACCATGACGACACAGTGGAACTCTTAATGAAAGCACCAATGTCGGTGTCAAAACTGGCGGATCTCGGGTAGGGGGTCCCGAACTGTTCTTCTAAGGCTAATGGTAACAGGAGGCGGGGGATACGATGTTTACCCAGGTTCGGGCCCTCTCGATGGAGGTAATACCCTACTTCTTGCTTGTTTGTTCTTGATAATATGAGTATTACAAGAGTTGATCTACCACGAGATCGTAGAGGCTAAACCCTAGAAGCTAGCCTATGATTATGATTATTGTTGTCCTGCGGACCAAACCCTCCGGTTTATATAGACATCGAAAGGAGCTAGGGCTATACAGAGTCGGTTACAAAGAAGGAGATCCACACATCTGAATCGCCAAGCTTGCCTTCCATGCAAAGGACAGTCCCATCCGGACACGGGATGAAGTCTTCAATCTTGTATCTTCATAGTCCAACAGTCTAACCAAATATAGCCCGGCTGTCCGAGGACCCCTTCATACGTCTCCAACGTATCTATAATTTTTCATTGTTCCATGCTATTATATTACCCCTTTCGGATGTTCATGGGCTTTATTTTACACAATTATATCATTTTTCGGACTAACCTACTAACCGTAGGCCCAACCCATATTGTTGTTTTTTTTGCCTATTTCAGTATTCCGAAGAAAAGGAATATCAAACGGAGTCCAAACAGAATGAAACCTTCAGGAGCGTGATTTTTGGAACGAACGTGATCCAGAGGACTTGGAGTGCAAGTCAAGAAGCAGCTGAGGCTCCCACGAGATAGCATGGCGCGCCCCCTATCTTGTGGGCCCCTCGGGCGTCCACCGACGTACTTCTTCCTCCTATATAAGCCTACGTACCCCGAAAACATCCAGGAGCAGGACAAAACACAATTTCCACCATCGTAACCTTCTGTATCCGCGAGATCTCATCTTGGAGCCTTCATCGGCACTCTGTCGGAGGGGGGAATCGACCACGGAGGGCCTCTACATCAACCTCCTTGCCCCTCCGATGAGTTGTGAGTAGTTTACCATAGACCTACGGGTCCATAGTTATTAGCTAGATGGCTTCTTCTCTCTTTTTGGATCTCAATACAATGTTCTCCCCCTCTCTTGTGGAGATCTATTCGATGTAATCTCTTTTTACGGTGTGTTTGTCGAGATCCGATGAATTGTGGGTTTATGATCAAGTTTATCTATGAATAGTATTTGAATCTTCTCTGAATTCTTTTATGTATGATTGAGTTATCTTTGCAAGTCTCTTCGAATTATCAGTTTGGTTTGGCCTACTAGATTGATCTTTCTTGCCATGGGAGAAGTGCTTAGCTTTGGATCCAATCTTGCGGTGTCCTTACCCAGTGACAGAAAGGGTTGCAAGGCACATATTGTATTGTTGCCATCGAGGATAACAAGATGGAGTTTATATCATGTTGCTTGAGTTTATCCCTCTACATCATGTCATCTTCCTTAATGCGTTACTTTGTTCTTATGAACTTAATACTCTAGATGCAGGCAGGAGTCGGTCGATGTGTGGAGTAATAGTAGTAGATGCAGGCAGGAGTCTGTCTACTTGTTATGGACGTGATGCCTATATACATGATCATGTCTAGATAATCTCATAACTATTCGCTTTTCTATCAATTGCTCGACAGTAATTTGTTCACCCACCGTAATACTTATGCTATCTTGAGAGAAGCCTCTAGTGAAACCTATGCCCCAACGGGTCTATCTCTTATCATATTTGTTTCCAATCTACTTTGATTTGCATCTTTATTTTCTGCATCTATATTATAAAATACCAAAAATATATTTATCTTATCATACTATCTCTATCAGATCTCACTTTCGCAAGAGGCCGTGAAGGGATTGAAAACCTCTTTATTGCGTTGGTTGCGAGTTCTTTATTTGTTTGTGTAGGTTCGTGGGACTTGTTGAGGAGCCTCCTACTGGATTGATACATTGGTTCTCAAAAACTGAGGGAAATAATTACGCTACTATTGCTGCATCACCCTCTCCTCTTCGAGGAAAACCAACGCAAGCTCAAGACGTAGCAAGAAGGATTTCTGGCGCCGTTTCCAGGGAGGTCTTCGCTCAAGTCAAGACATAACAAGTACCCATCACAAACTCATCTCCCTCGTATTTACATTATTTGCCATTTGCCTCTCGTTTTCCTCTTTCCCACTTCAGCCTTGCCATTTTATTCGCCCCCTCTTTCCCAATCTCCTCCTCTCTTTTCTGCTTGCCTTTTCTATTTGCTTGTGTGTTGGATTACTTGTTGCCATGGCACAAGATAATACCAAATTATGTGATTTCTCGAATACCAATAATAATGATTTCCTTAGCACTCCGATTGCTCCTGTTAATGATGTTGAGTCTTGTGAAATCAATGCCGCTTTGCTGAATCTTGTTATGAAAGATCAATTCGCCGGCCTTCCTAGTGAAGATGCTGCTACTCATCTAAACAACTTTGTTGATTTGTGTGATATGCAAAAGAAGAAAGATACGGATAACAATATTGTCAAATTGAAGTTATTTCCGTTTTCACTTAGAGATCATGCTAAAGTTTGGTTTTTGTCTTTGCCTATAAATAGTATTGATTCTTGGAACAAGTGCAAAGATGCTTTTATCTCTAAGTATTTTCCTCTCGCTAAGATCATCACTCTTAGGAACAATATTATGAATTTTAAAAAACTTGATCATGAGCATGTTGCCCAATCTTGGGAAAGAATGAAATTGATGCGGCGCAATTGCCCTACTCATGGTTTGAATTTATGGATGATCATACAAAATTTTTATGCCGGTTTAAACATTGCCTCTAGAAATCTCTTAGATTCTGCCGCGGGTGGCACGTTTATGGAAATCACGCTAGGAGATGCTACAAAACTTCTTGATAATATTATGGCTAATTATTCTCAATGGCACACTGAAAGATCTTCTAGTAAAAAAGTGCATGCTATAGAAGAAATCAATGTTTTGAGTGGAAAGATGGATGAACTTATGAAATTGTTTGCTACTAAAAACACTCCTTTTGATCCCAATGATATGCCTTTGTCTTCCTTGATATAGAATAATAATGAATCTATGGATGTGAATTTCGTTGGTAGGAATAGTTTTGGAAACAATGCTTATAGAGGAAACTTTAATGCTAGACCGTTCCCTAGTAATTCCTTTAATAATTATGGAAATTCCTACAATAATACTTATGGTAATTTTAATAAGATGCCCTCCGATTTTGAGAATGGTGCGAAAGAATTTATGATTTCTCAAAGGAATTTTAATGCTTTGCTTGAAGAAAAACTGCTCAAAGTTGATGATTTGGCTAGGAACGTTGATATATTTTCGCTTGATGTTGATTCTCTTAAAATTAGATATTCTTATCCTAAGCATGATATCAATGAGTCTCTCGAAGCAATGAGAATTTCCATTGATGATTGTAAGGAAAGGACCGCTAGATTGCGTGCTAAAAAAGATGGCTTTATAAAAGCGTGTTCTTCTAGTTTACATGAAAATAATGATGATGATCTCAAAGTTATTGATGTATCTCCTATTAGATCTATGTTTTGCAATATGAATTTTGATGATTATGGGACTGATGATGAATCAACTTTGCCTAGACGGCGTCTCAAGAATTCAGAGTTTTTAGATCTTGATGCTAATTTTCGTAAAAGTAAAATTAGAGAAGTCACAACGTTAAATAGCATTGAACCCACTATCTCGGTTTTCAAGGAATTTGATTATGATAATTGTTCTTTAAAAGGTTGTATTTCCTTGTTGCAATCCGTTGTTAATTCTCTTCGTGCTTATAGTCAAAACAAAGCTTTTACCAAACATATTGTTGATGCCTTGATGCAATCTTATGATGAAAAACTTAATTTCGAAGTTTCTATACCTAGAAAACTTAATGATGAGTGGGAACCTACTATAAAGATTAAATTAAAGATTATGAGTGTTTTACTTTGTGTGATTTGGGTGGTAGTGTTTCCATTATTCCGAAAACATTATGTGATATTCTAGGTTTCCATGATCTTGATGATTGCTCGTTAAATTTGCACCTTGCGGATTCCACCATTAAAAAGCCAATGGGAAGGATCAATGATGTTCTTATTGTTGCAAATAGAAATTTGGTGCCCGTGGATTTTATCATTCTTGATATAGATTGCAATCTTTCTTGCCCTATTATTCTTGGTAGACCTTTCCTTAGAACGATTTGCGCGATTATTGGTATGAAGGAAGGGAATATTAGATTCCAATTTAAATTAAAGAAAGGCATGGAGCACTTTCCAATAAATAAATTCAAATTACCTTATGAATATATCATGCGGGCTACTTATGAACAAGTGCCAAAGATGGCACTACTTAGATCTATCTTCGCTTTTATGCCTAGCTAGGGGCGTTAAACGATAGCGCTAGTTGGGAGGAAACCCAATTTTCTTTGTGTTTTTTGTTTTTGTTCCTGTTTAGTAATAAATTTTCCATCTACTTTCTGTTTAGATGTGTTTTCATGTTTTATTTAGTGTTTGTGCCAAGTAGAACCTATAGGATAAACTATGATGATAGTTGATTTGATTCTGCTGAAAAACAGAAACTTTGCGCTCACGAGAAAAAATTCAATAAATCACAGAAACATGATTTTGCATTGATTCTTTTTTATGATGATCAATAAACAAATTGCCAGTACGCCCTATTTTGGTAGGATTTTTAGAGTTCCATATGTTTGCGTTAGTTACAGATTGCTACAAACTGTTCTGTTTTTGACAGATTCTGTTTTTCGTGTTTTTTTTCTTATTTTGATGCATCTATGGCTAGTAAAATAGTTTATAAACCATAGAGAAGTTGGAATACAGTAGGTTTAACACCAAAATAAATAAATAATGAGTTCATTACAGTACCTTATGTGGTGGTTTTATTTTCTTTCACTAACGGAGCTTATAAGATTTCCTGTTGAGTTTTGTGTTGTGAAGTTTTCAAGTTTTGGGTAAAGCTTTTAGGGACTATGGAATAAAGGGTGGCAAGATCCTAAGCTTGGGGATGCCCAAGGCACCCCAACATATTCAAGGATAGCCAAAAGCCTAAGATTGGGCATGCCCCGGGAAGGCATCCCCTCTTTCGTCTTCGTTCATTGGTAACTTTACTTGGAGCTATACTTTTATTCGATACATGATATGTGTTTTGCTTGGAGCGTCGTGTATTATATTAGTATTTGCTTTTTAGTTTACCAAAAACATCCTTGCTGTACACACCTTTTTGGAGAAGCCTATTTTATTAGAATTTGCTAGAATACTCTATGTGCTTCACTTATATCTTTTGAGCTTGATAGTTTTTGCTCTATTGCTTCACTTATATTTTTTAGAGCACGACGGTGGCTTGATTTTATACAAATTGCTAGTATCTCATGATTCACTTATATTATTTTGAGAGTCTTTTAGAACATCATGGTATTTTCTTTGGTTACAAATTTGGTCCTATAATGGTGAGCATCCAAGTTGGGTATAATAAAAACTATCATAGGAAGTGAATTGGATGCTATGATCAATTTGATACTTGATAATTGTTTTTAGATATGGAGGTAGTGATATTAACGTCATGCTAGTTGGGTGATTATGAATTTAAAGAATGCTTGTGTTGAAGTTAGCAAGTCCCGTAGCATGCACGTATGGTTAAAGTTATGTAACAAATTTGAAACATGAAGTGTACCTGGATGGTGAATCCTTATGAGTGGCGGTCGGGGACGAGCGATGGTCTTTTCCTACCAATCTACCCCCCTAGGAGCATGCGCGTAGTGCTTGATTTTTGATGACTTCTAAATTTTTGCAATAAGTATATGAGTTCTTTTGACTAATGTTGAGTGCATGGATTATACACACTTTTACCTTTCCACCATTGCTAGCCTCTTCGGTACCGTGCATTGCCCTTTCTCACCTTGAGAGTTGGTGCAAACTTCGCCGGTGCATCCAAAACCCGTGATACCATACGCTCTATCACACATAAACCTCCTTATATCTTCCTCAAAACAGCCACCATACCTACCTATTATGGCATTTCCATAGCCATTCCGAGATATATTGCCATGCAACTTTCCACCGTTCCGTTTAACATCATGACATACATTACTTTTGTCATATTGCCATAGCATGATCATGCAGTTAACATCATATTCGTGGCAAAGCCACCATGCATTATTTTTCATACATGTCACTCTTGATTCATTACACCATCCCGGTACACCGCTGGAGGCATTCATATAGAGTCATATCTTGTTCTAGTTTCGAGTTGTAATTCATATGTTGTAATCAATAGAAGTGTGATGATCATCATTTTTAGAGCATTGCCCAAAGAAAAAAAAAGAAAGGCCCAAGAAAAAAAGAAAAAAAGGGAAAAAAAGGAAAATAAAATAAAATAAAATAAATAAAAAGGGCAATGCTACTATCTCTTTTTCCACACTTGTGGTTCAAAGTAGCACCTTGTTCTTCATGTAGTGAGTCTCATATATTGTGCTTCAAAGTAGCACCATGTTTTTCATATAGTGAGTCCCATAAGTTGTCTTTTTCATAGTAGTGGGAATTTTTCATTGTAGAACTTGGCTTGTATATTCCTACGATGGGCTTACTCAAATGTCCTAGGTCTTCGTGAGCAAGCAAGTTGGATGCACACCCACTAGTTTTCTTTTGTTGAGCATTCATTTATAGCTCTAGTGCATCCATTGCATGCAATCCCTACTCCTCATGTTGACATCAATTGATGGGCATCTCCATAGCCCGTTGATTATCCTCGTCAATGTGAGACTTTCTCCTTTTTTGTCTTCTCCACACAATCCCCATCATCATATTCTATTCCACCCATAGTGCTATATCCATGGCTCACGCTCATGTATTGCGTGAAGGTTGAAAAAGTTTGAGATTATTTAAGTATGCAACAATTGCTTGGCTTGTCATCGGGGTATAGAAGTTGGGAACATCTTTGTGTGACGAAAATGAAGCATAGCCTAACTATATGATTTTGTAGGGATGAACTTTCTTTTGCCATGTTATTTTGACAAGACATGATTACACTGATTAGTATGCTTGAAGTGTTACTATTTCTTTTATCAATATGAACTTTTACTTTGAATCATTTGGATCTAAACATTCATGCCACATTAAAGAAAATTAGATTGAGAATTATGCTAGGTAGCATTCCACATCAAAAATTTCTTTTTTACCATTTACCTACTCGAGGACGAGCAGGAATTAAGCTTGGGGATGCTTGATACCTCTCCAATGTATCTATAATTTTTTATTGTTCCATGCTATTATATTACCCCTTTTGGATGTTTATGGGCTTTATTTTACACAATTGTATAATTTTTGGGACTAACCTACTAACCGGAGGCCCAGCCCGTATTGCTGTTTTTTTCCTATTTCAGTATTTCGAAGAAAAGGAATATCAAACGGAGTCCAAACGGAATGAAACCTTCGGGAGCGTGATTTTTGGAACGAACGTGATCCAGAGGACTTAGAGTGCAAGTCAAGAAGCAGCCAAGGCTCCCACGAGATAGGAGGGCGCGCCCCCCTGTCTCGTGGGCCCCTCGGGCGTCCACCGACGTACTTCTTCCTCCTATATAAGCCTACGTACCCTGAAAACATCCAGGAGCAGGACAAAACACAGTTTCCACCACCGTAACCTTCTGTATCCGCGAGATCTCATCTTGGAGCCTTCGCCGGCACTCTGCCGGAAGGGGAATCGACCATGGAGGGCCTCTACATCAACATCCTTGCCCCTCCGATGAGTTGTGAGTAGTTTACCACAGACCTACGGGTCCATAGTTATTAGCTAGATGGCTTCTTCTCTCTTTTTGGATCTCAATACAATGTTCTCCCCCTCTCTTGTGGAGATCTATTCGATGTAATCTCTTTTTGCGGTGTGTTTGTCGAGATCCGATGAATTGTGGGTTTATGATCAAGTTTATCTATGAATAATATTTGAATCTTCTCTGAATTCTTTTATGTATGATTGAGTTATCTTTGCAAGTCTCTTCGAATTATCAATTTGGTTTGGCCTACTAGATTGATCTTTCTTGCCATGGGAGAAGTGCTTAGCTTTGGGTTCAATCTTGCGGTGTCCTTACCCAGTGACAGAAAGGGTTGCAAGGCATGTATTGTATTGTTGCCATCGAGGATAACAAGATGGGGTTTATATCATATTGCTTGAGTTTATCCCTCTACATCATGTCATCTTGCTTGATGTGTTACTCTGTTCTTATGAACTTAATACTCTAGATGCAGGCAGGAGTCGGTCGATGTGTGGAGTAATAGTAGTAGATGCAGGCATGAGTCGGTCTACATGTTATGGACGTGATGCCTATATACATGATCATGCCTAGATAAGCTCATAACTATTCGCTTTTCTATCAATTGCTCGACAGTAATTTGTTCACCCACCGTAATACTTATGCTATCTTGAGAGAATCCTCTAGTGAAACCTATGGCCCCCGGGTCTATCTCTTATCATATTTGTTTCCAATCTAGTTTTATTTGCATCTTTATTTTCTGCATCTATATTATAAAATACCAAAAATATATTTATGTTATCATACTATATCTATCAGATCTCACTTTCGCAAGTGGCCGTGAAGGGATTGACAACCCCTTTATTGCGTTGGTTGCGAGTTCTTTATTTGTTTCTGTAGGTTTGTGGGACTTGTTGAGGAGCCTCCTACTGGATTAATACCTTGGTTCTCAAAAACTGAGGGAAATACTTACGCTACTATTGCTGGATCACCCTCTCCTCTTAGAGGAAAACCAACGCAAGCTCAAGACGTATCACGCCTCAATCCAGGACTCCCTGAGGGACCCCAAAGCTGAGTAATAGCCCAAGAAACGGGCCAGAATCAAGTCCAAACTGCGAGTCTTGACGACCAACACGTAAGCACACGTTGGGGCTCGACAACCATGGAAATCGGTTGGAGACCCCAAAACAGTGAGTAATAGTGCATGAAAGAGCCCAGAATCGGACAAATCTAGGATTATTGATGAATGATACATAAAAGCACCTTGGGGTTCGGCAATCATGGAAATCGCTCACGGACCCCAAATCAGTGAGTAATAGTTCTTGAAACGGGCCAGAATCGGCCAAAACTGCGAGTGTTGATGACCGACACGTAATCTCATCTCTGTCGGGGAACGTAGCAGAAATTCAAAATTTTCCTACGTAACACCAAGATCTATCTATGGAGAGACCAGCAACGAGTAGTAAGGAGAGTGCATCTACATACCCTTGTAGATCGCTAAGCGGAAGCGTTCAAGTGAACGGGGTTGATGGAGTCGTACTCGTCGTGATTCAGATCACCGATGATCCTAGTGCCGAACGGACGGCACCTCCGCGTTCAACACACGTACAGCTCGACGATGTCTCCCACGCCTTGATCCAGCAAGGAGAGAGGGAGAGGTTGAGGAAGACTCCATCCAGCAGCAGCACAACGGCGTGGTGGTGATGGAGGAGCGTGGCAATCCTGCAGGGCTTCGCCAAGCACCTACGGGAGAGGAGGAGGTGTCACGGGAGGGAGGGAGGCGCCAAGGGCTCAGGTATGGATTCCCTCCCTCCCCTCCACTATATATAGGGGCAGGGGAGAAGGGGGAGGTGCAGCCTTGCCCCCTACTCCAAGAAAGGGGTGCGGCTAAGGAGGGGGGGAGGAGTCCATCCTCCCCAAGGCACCTCGGAGGTGCCTTCCCCCTTGAGGACTCTTCCCTCTAGGGTTCCCTAGGTGCATGGGCCTCTTGGGGCTGGTGCCCTTGGCCCATGTAGGCCAAGGCGCACTCCCTACAGCCCATGTGGCCCCCGGGGCAGGTGGCCCCACCCGGTGGTCCCCCGGGACCCTTCCGGTGGTCCCGGTACAATACCGATGACCCCGAAACTTGTCCCGATGGCCGAAACAGGACTTCCTATATATAAATCTTTACCTCCGGACCATTCCGGAACTCCTCGTGACGTCCGGGATCTCATCCGGGACTCCGAACAACATTCGGTAACCGCATACAAACTTCCTTTATAACCCTAGCGTCATCGAACCTTAAATGTGTAGACCCTACGGGTTCGGGAGACATGCAGACATGACCGAGATGTTCTCCGGTCAATAACCAACAGCGGGATCTGGATACCCATGTTGGCTCCCACATGTTCCACGATGATCTCATCGGATGAACCACGATGTCAAGGACTCAATCAATCCCGTATACAATTCCCTTTGTCTAACGGTATGGTACTTGCCCGAGATTCGATCGTCGGTATACCGATACCTTGTTCAATCTCGTTACCGGCAAGTCTCTTTACTCGTTCCGCAACACATCATCCCGTGATCAACTCCTTGATCACATTGTGCACATTATGATGATGTCCTACCGAGTGGGCCCAGAGATACCTCTCCGTTTACACGGAGTGACAAAATCCCAATCTCGATTCGTGCCAACCCAACAGACACTTTCAGAGATACCCGTAGTGTACCTTTATAGCCACCCAGTTACGTTGTGACGTTTGGCACACCCAAAGCACTCCTACGGTATCCGGGAGTTACACAATCTCATGGTCTAAGGAAATGATACTTGACATTAGAAAAGCTTTAGCATACGAACTACATGATCTTGTGCTAGGCTTAGGATTGGGTCTTGTCCATCACATCATTCTCCTAATGATGTGATCCCGTTATCAACGACATCCAATGTCCATGGTCAGGAAACCGTAACCATCTATTGATTAACGAGCTAGTCAACTAGAGGCTTACTAGGGACATGGTGTTGTCTATGTATCCACACATGTATCTGAGTTTCCTATCAATACAATTCTAGCATGGATAATAAACGATTATCATGAACAAGGAAATATAATAATAATCAATTTATTATTGCCTCTAGGGCATATTTCCAACAGTCTCCCACTTGCACTAGAGTCAATAATCTAGTTCACATCGATATGTGATTAACACTCAAGGTCACATCTCCATGTGACTAACACCCAAAGAGTTTACTAGAGTCAATAATCTAGTTCACATTTACCATGTGATTAACACTCGATGAGTTCTGGGTTTGATCATGTTATGCTTGTGAGAGAGGTTATAGTCAACGGGTCTGAACCTTTCAGATCCGTGTGTGCTTTACAAATATCTATGTCATCTCCTAGATGCAGCTACCACGTTCTATTTGGAGCTATTCCAAATAACTGTTCTACTTGGAGCTATTCTAAATTGTTGCTCCATTATACGTATCCGGTATCTCTACTCAGAGCTATCCGGATAGGTGTTAAGCTTGCATCGACGTAACCCTTTACGACGAACTCTTTTACCACCTCCATAATTGAGAAAATTCCTTAGTCCACTAGTTACTAAGGATAACTTTGACCGCTGTCCTGTGATCCATTCTTGGATCACTCTTGTACCCCTTGACTGACTCATGGTAAAGCACACTTCAGGTGCGGTACACAGCATAGCATACTGTAGAGCCTATGTCTTAAGCATAGGGGACGACCTTCGTTCCTTTCTCTCTATTCTGCCATGGTCGAGCTTTAAGTCTTAACTTCATACCTTACAACTCAGGCAAGAACTCCTTCTTTGACTGATCCATCTTGAACACCTTCAAGATCACGTCAAGGCATGTGCTCACGTCAAGATCACGTCGGTATACCGATACCTTGTTCAATCTCGTTACCGGCAAGTCTCTTTACTCGTTCCGTAACACATCATCCCGTGATCAACCCCTTGGTCACATTGTGCACATTATGATGATGTCCTACCGAGTGGGCCCAGAGATACCTCTCCGTTTACACGGAGTGACAAAATCCCAATCTCGATTCGTGCCAACCCAACAGACACTTTCAGAGATACCCGTAGTGTACCTTTATAGCCACCCAGTTACGTTGTGACGTTTGGCACACCCAAAGCACTCCTACGGTATCCGGGAGTTGCACAATCTCATGGTCTAAGGAAATGATACTTGACATTAGAAAAGCTTTAGCATACGAACTACATGATCTTGTGCTAGGCTTAGGATTGGGTCTTGTCCATCACATCATTCTCCTAATGATGTGATCCCGTTATCAACGACATCCAATGTCCATGGTCAGGAAACCGTAACCATCTATTGATTAACGAGCTAGTCAACTAGAGGTTTACTAGGGACATGGTGTTGTCTATGTATCCACACATGTATCTGAGTTTCCTATCAATACAATTCTAGCATGGATAATAAACGATTATCATGAACAAGGAAATATAATAATAATCAATTTATTATTGCCTCTAGGGCATATTTCCAACAGTCTCCCACTTGCACTAGAGTCAATAATCTAGTTCACATCGATATGTGATTAACACTCAAGGTCACATCCCCATGTGACTAACACCCAAAGAGTTTACTAGATTCAATAATCTAGTTCACATTTACCATGTGATTAACACTCGATGAGTTCTGGGTTTGATCATGTTATGCTTGTGAGAGAGGTTATAGTCAACGGGTCTGAACCTTTCAGATCCGTGTGTGCTTTACAAATCTCTATGTCATCTCCTAGATGCAGCTACCACGTTCTATTTGGAGCTATTCCAAATAACTGTTCTACTTGGAGCTATTCTAAATTGTTGCTCCAATATACGTATCCGGTATCTCTACTCAGAGCTATCCGGACAGGTGTTAAGCTTGCCTCGACGTAACCCTTTACGACGAACTCTTTTACCACCTCCATAATTGAGAAAATTCCTTAGTCCACTAGTTACTAAGGATAACTTTGACTGCTGTCCTGCGATCCATTCTTGGATCACCCTTGTACCCCTTGACTGACTCATGGTAAAGGACACTTCAGGTGCGGTACACAGCATAGCATACTGTAGAGCCTATGTCTTAAGCATAGGGGACGACCTTCGTTCCTTTCTCTCTATTCTGCCATGGTCGAGCTTTAAGTCTTAACTTCATACCTTACAACTCAGGCAAGAACTCCTTCTTTGACTGATCCATCTTGAACACCTTCAAGATCACGTCAAGGCATGTGCTCATTTGAAAGTACTATTAAGCGTTTTGATCTATCCTTATAGATCTTGATGCTCAATGTTCAAGTAGCTTAATCCAGGTTTTCCATTGAAAACACTTTCCAAATAACCCTATATGCTTTCCAGAAATTCTACGTCATTTCTGATCATTAATATGTCAACAACATATACTCATCAGAAATTCTATAGTGCTCCCACTCACTTCTTTGGAAATACAAGTTTCTCATAAACTTTGTATACACCCAAAATCTTTGATCATCATCAAAGCATACATTCCAACTCCGAGATGCCTACTCCAGTCCTCAGAAGGATTGCTGGAGCTTTGCATACTTATTAGCATATTTCAGGATAGACAAAACCTTCCGGTTGTATCACATACAACCTTTCCTCAAGAATCGTCGAGGAAACAATGTTTTGACATCCTATCTGCAAGATTTCATAAATAATGCAGTAATTGCTAATATAATTCCAACAGACTCTTAGCATCGCTACGAGTGAGAAAGTCTCATCGTAGTCAACTCCTTGAACTTGTCGAAAAACATCTTAACGACAAGTCGAGCTTTCTCAATGGTGACACTTACCATCATTGTCTGTCTTCCTTTCAAAAATCCATATGTACCTAATAGCCTTACGACCATCAAGTAGTTCTTCCAAAGTCTACACTTTGTTTTCATACATGGATCCTCTCTCGGGTTTTATGGCCTTGAGCCATTTATCGGAATCCGGGCCCACCATCACTTCTCCATAGCTCGTAGGTTCATTGTTGTCCAGCAACATGACTTCCAAGACAGGATTACGTACCACTCTGAAGTAGTACGCATCCTTGTCATCCCACGAGGTTTGGTAGTGACTCGATCCGAAGTTTCATGATCACTATCATAAGCTTCCACTTCAGTTGGTGTACGTGCCACAGGAACAACTTCCTGTGCCCTGCTACACACTTGTTGAAGTGACGGTTCAATAACCTCATCAAGTCTCCACCATCCTCCCACTCAACTCTTTCGAGAGAAACCTTTCCTCGAGAAAGGACCCGATTCTAGAAACAATCCCTTATTGCTTTCGGATCTGAGACAGGAGGTATACCCAACTGTTTTGGGTGTCCTATGAAGATGCATTTTATCGCTTTGGGTTCGAGCTTATCAACCTGAAACCTTTTTCACATAAGTGTCGCAGCCCCAAACTTCTAAGAAATGACAGCTTAGGTTTCTCTAAACCATAGTTCATATGGTGTCATCTCATCGGAATTATGTGGTGCCCTATGTAAAGTGAATGTGGTTGTCTTTAATGCCTAACCCATAAACTATAGTGGTAACTCGATAAGAGACATCATGGTATGCACCATATCCAATAGGGTGCAACTATGACGTTTGGACACACCATCACACTACGGTGTTCCAGGCTATATCAGTTGTGAAACAATTTCCACAATGTCTTAATTGTGTGCCAAAACTCGTAACTCAGATACTCATCTCTATGATCATATCATAGACATTTTATCCTCTTGTCACAATGATCTTCTACTTCACTCTGAAATTACTTGAACCATTCAATAATTCAGACTTGTGTTTCATCAAGTAAATATTCTCAACATCTACTCGAATCATCTGTGAAGTAAGAACATAACGATATTCACTGCATGCCTCAGCACTCATTGGACTGCACACATCAAAATGTGTTGCTTCCAACAAGTTGCTATCTTGTTCCATCTTACTGAAAATGAGGCTTTTCAGTCATCTTGCCCATGTGGTATGATTTGCATGTCCCAAGTGATTCAAAATCAAGTGAGTCAAAAACGGTCCATTTGCATGGAGTTTCTTCATGCATATACACCAATAGACATGGTTCGCATGTCTCAAACTTTTCAAAAACGAGTGAGCCCAAAGATCCATCAATATGGAGCTTCTTCATGCGTTTTATACCGATATGACTTACGTGGCAGTGCCACAAGTAGGTGGTTCTATCATTACTATCTTTTGGCATGAACATGTGTATCACTACGATCGAGATTTAATAAACCATTCATTTTAGGTGTAAGACCATTGAAGGTATTATTCAAATAAACAGAGTAACCATTATTCTCCTTAAATGAATAACCGTATGCGATAGACGTAATCCAATCATGTCTATGCTCAACGCAAACACCAAATAACAATTATTTAGGTTTAACACCAATCTCTTTGGTAGAGGGAGCGTGCGATGCTTGATCATATCAAGCTTGGAAAAACTTCCAACACATATCGTCAACTCACCTTTAGCTAGTCTCCGTTTATTCCGTAGCCTTTTGTTTCGAGTTACTAACACTTAGCAACCAAACCGGTATCTAATACCCTGGTGCTACTAGGAGTACTAGCAAAGTACACATTAACACAATGTATATCCAATATACTTCTATCGACCTTGCCAGCCTTCTTATCTACCAAGTATCTAGGGTAATTCTGCTCTAGTGGTTGTTCCCCTTATTACAGAAGCACTTAGTCTCGCGTTTGGGTTTTACCTTGGGTTTCTTCACTAGAGCAGCAGCTGATTTGCCGTTTCATGAAGTATCCCTTCTTGCCCTTGCCCTTCTTGAAACTAGTGGTTTCACCAACCATCAACAATTGATGCTCCTTCTTGATTTCTACTTTCGCGGTGTCAAACATCGCGAGTATCTCAAGGATCATCATATATGTCCCTGATATATTATAGTTCATCACGAAGCTCTAGCAGCTTGGTGGTAATGACTTCGGAGAACCATCACTGTCTTATCTGGAAGACAACTCCCACTCGATTCAAGCGATTGTTGTACTCAGACAATCTGAGCACAAGCACAACAATTGAGCTTTTCTCCTTAGTTTGCAGGTTTAAGAAAGTCATCGGAGGTCTTATACCTCTTGACATGGGCACGAGCCTGAAATCCCAATTTCAGCCCTCAAAACATCTCATATGTTTCGTGATGTTTCAAAAACGTCTTTGGCGCCTCAACTCTAAACCGTTTAACTGAACTATCACGTAGATATCAAAACGTGTATGTCAGATGTTCGCAACATCCACAAACGATGTTTGGGGTTCAGCACACTGAGCGGTGCATTAAGGACATAAGCTTTCTACTGTCCGCATAATCGCTACTATCAACTTTCAACTATATTTTCTCTAGGAACATATCTAAACAGTAGAACTATAGCGTGAGCTACGACATAATTTGCAAAAACCTTTTGACTATGTTCAGGATAATTAAGTTCATCTTATGAACTCCCACTCAGATAGACATCCCTCTAGTCATCTAAGTGATTACATGATCCGAGTCAAACTAGGCCGTGTCCGATCATCACGTGAGACGGACTAGTCATCATCGGTGAACATCTTCATGTTGATCGTATCTTCTATACGACTCATGCTCGACCTTTCGGTCTCCGTGTTCCGAGGCCATGTCTGTACATGCTAGGCTCGTCAAGTTAACCCTAAGTGTTTCGCGTGTGTTCCGATGCCATGTCTGTACATGCTAGGCTCGTCAACACCCGTTGTATTTGAACGTCTGAATAAAACACCCGATCATCACGTGATGTTTTGAAACAGCGAACTGTCGCAACGGTGCACAGTTAGGGGAGAACACTTCTTGAAATTGTTGTAAGGGATCATCTTATTTACTA
>NC_041381.1:711530312-711532724 GCF_002162155.2 Triticum dicoccoides
TGATATGGCCATCATCACTTTGCTCCTTTTGATCTCCATCTTCGGGGCTCCATGATCATCATCGTCACCGGCATGACACCATGATCTCCATCATCATGATCTCCATCATTGTGTCTTCATGAAGTTGCCTCGCCAACTATTACTTCTACTACTATGGCTAACGGTTAGCAATAAAGTAAAGTAATTACATGACGTTTAAGTTGACACGCAGGTCACAAATAAATAAAGACAACTCCTATGGCTCCTGCCGGTTGTCATACTCATCGACATGCAAGTCGTGATTCCTATTACAAGAACATGATCAATCTCATACATCACATATATCATTCATCACATCCTTTGGCCATATCACATCACATAGCATACCCTGCAAAAACAAGTTAGACGTCCTCTAATTGTTGTTTGCATGTTTTACGTGGCTGCTATGGGTTTCTAGCAAGAACGTTTCTTACCTACGCATGAACCACAACGTGATATGCCAATTGCTATTTACCCTTCATAAGGACCCTTTTCATCGAATCCGATCCGTCTAAAGTGGGAGAGACAGACACCCGCCAGCCACCTTATGCAACTAGTGCATGTTTGTCGGTGGAACCGGTCTCACGTAAGCGTACGTGTAAGGTTGGTCCGGGCCGCTTCATCCCACGATGCCGCCGAATCAAGATAAGACTAGTAACGGCAAGCATATTGAACAATATCGACGCCCACAACTACTTTGTGTTCTACTCGTGCAAAGAATCTACCCAATAGACCTAGCTCATGATGCCACTGTCGGGGAACGTAGCAGAAATTCAAAATTTTCCTACGTAACACCAAGATCTATCTATGGACAGACCAGCAACGAGTAGTAAGGAGAGTGCATCTACATACCCTTGTAGATCGCTAAGAGGAAGCGTTCAAGTGAACGGGGTTGATGGAGTCGTACTCGTCGTGATTCAGATCACCGATGATCCTAGTGCCGAACGGACGGCACCTCCGCGTTCAACACACGTACAACTCGACGATGTCTCCCATGCCTTGATCCAGCAAGGAGAGAGGGAGAGGTTGAGGAAGACTCCATCCAGCAGCAGCACAACGGCGTGGTGGTGATGGAGGAGCGTGGCAATCCTGCAGGGCTTCGCCAAGCACCTACGGGAGAGGAGGAGGTGTCACGGGAGGGAGGGAGGCGCCAAGGGCTCAGGTATGGATGCCCTCCCTCCCCTCCACTATATATAGGGGCAGGGGAGAAGGGGGAGGCGCAGCCTTGCCCCCTACTCCAAGAAAGGGGTGCGGCTAAGGAGGGGGGGAGGAGTCCATCCTCCCCAAGGCACCTCGGAGGTGCCTTCCCCCTTGAGGACTCTTCCCTCTAGGGTTCCCTAGGCGCATGGGCCTCTTGGGGCTGGTGCCCTTGGCCCATGTAGGCCAAGGCGCACTCCCTACAGCCCATGTGGCCCCCGGGGCAGGTGGCCCCACCCGGTGGGCCCCCGAGACCCTTCCGGTGGTCCCGGTACAATACCGATGACCCCGAAACTTGTCCCGATGGCCGAAACAGGACTTCCTATACATAAATCTTTACCTCCGGACCATTCCGGAACTCCTCGTGACGTCCGGGATCTCATCCGGGACTCCGAACAACATTCGGTAACCACATACAAACTTCCTTTATAACCCTAGCGTCATCGAACCTTAAGTGTGTAGACCCTACGGGTTCGGGAGACATGCAGACATGACCGAGATGTTCTCCGGTCAATAACCAACAGCGGGATCTGGATACCCATGTTGGCTCCCACATGTTCCACGATGATCTCATCGGATGAACCACGATGTCAAGGACTCAATCAATCCCGTATACAATTCCCTTTGTCTAACGGTATGGTACTTGCCCGAGATTCGATCGTCGGTATACCGATACCTTGTTCAATCTCGTTACCGGCAAGTCTCTTTACTCGTTCCGCAACACATCATCCCATGATCAACTCCTTGATCACATTGTGCACATTATGATGATGTCCTACCGAGTGGGCCCAGAGATACCTCTCCGTTTACACGGAGTGACAAAATCCCAATCTCGATTCGTGCCAACCCAACAGACACTTTCAGAGATACCCGTAGTGTACCTTTATAGCCACCCAGTTACGTTGTGACGTTTGGCACACCCAAAGCACTCCTACGGTATCCGGGAGTTACACAATCTCATGGTCTAAGGAAATGATACTTGACATTAGAAAAGCTTTAGCATACGAACTACATGATCTTGTGCTAGGCTTAGGATTGGGTCTTGTCCATCACATCATTCTCCTAATGATGTGATCCCGTTATCAACGACATCCAATGTCCATGGTCAGGAAACCGTAACCATCTATTGATTAACGAGCTAGTCAACTAGAGGCTTACTAGGGACATGGTGTTGTCTATGTATCCACACATGTATCT
>NC_041381.1:711533542-711534947 GCF_002162155.2 Triticum dicoccoides
AAACAGGCCAGAATCGGCCAAAACTATGAGTGTTGATGATCGACACGTAATTGCACCTTGGGGTTCAGCAACTATGGAAATCGCTTTGGGACCCCAAAACAATGAGTAGTAGTCCACGAAACGGGTCAGAATTGGCCAAAACACTGAGTGTTGACGACGGAAACGTAAACGCACCCCAAGGATCATCAATCGTGGGAATCGCTTTGGGACCCCAAAACACTGAGTAATAGTCCAAGAAACGGGCCAGAATCGGCCAAAACTGTGAGTATTGATGACCGAGACGTAATCGCACCTTGGGGTTTAACAACTATGGAAATCGCTTTGGGACCCCAAAATGTTGAGTAATAGTCTAGGAAACAAGTCAGAATTGGCCAAAACTGTGAGTGTTGATGAGAGACACGTAAATGCACCCTGGGATCGTCAATCATGGAAATCGCTTTGGGGCGCCAAAAAGCTGAGTAATAGTGCATGAAATGGACCAAAATCGACCAAAAATAGGAGTGTTCATGACCGACACGTAATCGCACCCCAGGGGTCGTCAATCGTGGAAATCACTATGGGACCCCAAAAATGAGTAATAGTCCAAGAAACTGGCCAGATCGGCCGAAATTGCGAGTCTTGACGACCAACACGTAAGCACACCTTGGGGTTTGACAACCACGGAAATCGCTTTGGAACCCCAAAACAGTGAGTAATAGTCCACAAAATAGGTCAGAATCGACATAAACTGCGGTGTTGATGACCGACACCTAAACGGACCCCGGGGTTTGTCTGTCGTTGAAATCACTTAGGGACCCCAAAACTGAGTAATAGTCCAAGAAACGGGCTAGAATCGGCCCAAACTGCGATTCTTGACGACCAACATGTAAGCACATGTTGGGGCTCGACAACCATGGAAATCGGTCGGAGAACCCAAAATAGTGAGTAATAGTGCATGAAAGTGCCCAGAATCAGACAAATCTAGGATTATTGATGAATGATACATCAATGCACCTTGGGGTTCGTCAATCATGGATATTGCTCAGGGACCCCAAATCAGCAAGTAATTGTCCATGAAACAGGCCAGAATCGGCTAAAACAACGAGTGTTGATGACCGACACGTAATTTCATCTTGGGGTTCAACAGCTATGGAAATCGCTCCGGGACCCCAAAACGGTGAGTAATAGTCCACGAAACGGGTAAGAATTGGCCAAAACTGTGAGTGTTGACGACGGACACGAAAATGCACCCCGGGGATCATCAATCATAGAAATCACTCTGGGACCCCAAAACACTGAGTAATTGTCCAAGAAACAGGCCAGAATCGGCCAAAACTGTGAGTGTTGATGATCGACACGTAATTGCACCTTGGGGTTCAGCAACTATGGAAATCGCTTTGGGACCCCAAAACAATGAGTAGTAGTC